>NW_012153951.1:3080599-3081764 GCF_000956105.1 Propithecus coquereli
TTATTTTTTTAATCTTTCATTATTCCATGTTATCTGAAGAGTTGAAATATGCAATAAATATAATATGTGCAACAGTCAAGACTGTTTCAGTGCAATTGACAAAAAGCAAACATATACTATGGGACATATGAAAACAAATATATTGGCCTCTTTATCTAGTAAATTAAAGAGATTTCAAATCCAATGGTTCAAAGGATGTCATCAGGTTACTTATTCTTTCATCTACCATATTTTGTCATCTTTCGGAAGGCAAGCACTTAGGAAGTACTGAATTCCTTGTCAATGGAATTGTGCAGAAAAAAATTGAATGTTTTACATATTGTAGGGAGGACATTGGGAAGAGCGGGTATACTAGATGAGATCAGTGTCCTTCTAACGTTACGATTCCCTGATGTTATTAATTGTTCTATCAACAATCTGGAGATAGATACTTTTAAATTGTTAAAAACAGATGCTTACCAAAATCAGTTAAAATAAATGATAAATATTTATGCAATTGCAATAGGAAATCATGTTTTAAAATAAAATTCTAGTTTATATGCGACTCCCAGGAACAATATTGATACCGTAAATGACAAGTAGTTTTGTTGTTGTTTGGGAGAGAGTGGCAAGATTTTAATATATCCATCCACTCAGACAGCTGGCTGGTCAGCAAGCCTTTTGTTTATTCATTTGTAAATATATATTAAGCAGCAAATATGTGCCAGGTCTTTTGCTAACAGCATGAGATACATTGGTGATCTGATTAGACATGGCCCCTACCCTCACACAACTCTCATTCTAGTGGGAAAGCCAGACCAAAAACAAGTTCCAAAACAAATAATTTAAAATAAAACAGGGAAGGGGTCATACAGCATGATCAGGAAAGGACTCTCTGAAGAGCTGACATTTAACTTGAGACTTGAAGTTTGAGGTACTCATCTTGTGGAAAGAATCACAAAGACTATTCCAGTGAAGCAAATATCAGCAAAAGTGTTGAAGGTAGCAAAGACTTGACCAAATTGACTATATAAAGAAAACCTTTTGGTTGAAATCAAAAAGAAAAAAATGATATGATTTATAAATATGGAAGGAGAGAGATACCAGATTATGTACGTTTAGAGTTTGGATTTCATATTAAATTCAATTTAAAAAACCCACTAAATACTTTTACATAGAGAAGAAA
>NW_012153951.1:3083960-3084699 GCF_000956105.1 Propithecus coquereli
ACACATTTCCTTAAAAAAAAAAAAACTCCGCTCTGAGACAACAATTTAAAAGAACTAATGTTCTTTGTGAGTAAATCCCAGGGAGGTCCCAGTCAGCACAGATTCATGTTCTATGAATTAAGAGCATCTTCTGGATAACATCTTACTGTTCCTTCAAGATTAAAAAAGGAAACATATTGGCATTATGCACCGCTCTGGGTGAAAGGAGTGTGTCTCATGGAAATAGCTATGGCAGCACAAGGTTGCTACAAATCTCTGACAATACTATCACCTGACCCATGTGAGTTTGCACTTCCAGAACAATGATGATGGTGTACATTTACAAAGATTACCTGAAAACATTGCTGAAGCAATGTTATATCTATATGTATAAAAATGAATTCAATTTAGGTTCTGAAATGGCAACACAGCAAATCGGCCCATTGAGAAATTTGCTTAATTTCCCATGTTACTTATTCTGGCCAAATTTTTATTGGAAAGCAGTCTGGTTTTTCAATAAATAATCCAGGAAGATCGAACAAGATTTTTATTTAGTCACACAGGTGAACTTTCTCTCTCCCCAAACACGTTTCCCCTTTACATCTTAATCAATGCACTTTTAAGTTACTGCCCTTGCTTATGAAAGAATTGGTGCATGGCTCAAATATTAACTAGATATGTGCTCCTCTTACCACCAAGGTGCGATTTGGCTGGCTCAGGGGTAACTTCATGTGTGTGGCCACTCATGGGGAACTTGCAT
>NW_012153951.1:3086734-3088425 GCF_000956105.1 Propithecus coquereli
GCACCCTCCCTCCAGCAGTAGCAGCCCAACTATCACTGTTTGTTAACAATAAATCCCCACCAAATAAGAGCCAAGAAGATTCACAGCATTTTCCCTAAATAAAAAGTATTATTATTATTATTGAGTCAATACCGGTTTAAATAACTTCTTAAAATTTTTGTAACCACTGTAGGTAATGGCTACCAAATTTGTGGCAAACCATTTAACAATAAAACTTTAAAAAAGGAAAGAATAACCTACATCTGAATAGCAGTTTTCCACCTTGTTTCTCGTTCATTTTCTTTGAGACATTACAAATTTGTGCAATAGGTATTATTATTATCATTTTATAAATGCAGTAACCAAAAACTCCGAAGTTTCAGTGACTTGCCTAAGATTACAAAACTAAAAAAGCAAATCCTGCTCAAACCGAGGTCTTCTGACTCTTCCCCATGAACTCATTCCACCCTGGAACACTGTCCTCGCCACGCAAATTGGATCTGTCCTGCATTACCTCATGCTTAAATATGAATTTGTGCAAAGTGACTATATTAGAAATCTGCCTGTAATACCAGGCTAGCAGCAATAGTCACAGAAAGTAGATGGGAATTTAGCCTCTTTAGTCAAACTTCGGCCTTTCTGTTTAGACTGCAAATTAGCGCTGATGGTGATAGAGGTTTCCATGGTGGAGGCACTAGTCTTTCATGAACTGAACTTACACCATCAACATTTAAAGCTGAAAGCCATTAGATAACAGGAACTCAGGTCACTTGTTACCATTAAGAATTTATGCAGCACTTTATATTTGGAAAGAGGTCAATGAAATGTAGACAGATTTGAGTGCTGCCTAAACGGACAAATCTGTGCTGGCTTCCCCACGGCACAGTAGCTTCATAATATGGTTTTCATTCTTTTTGATTTACAGTAGAATGTAGTATTTATAACACAGTGCACAGTTTAAAACATAGAGAACTTTTACCCATACTGAACTAAAAAAATACCATATTTATTTTAAGTTAACAGCGTTATCATTAACTATTCCAGGGTGTCAGTAAAGATCAGAGATCCAATTTATTCTTTGGTCCTCAGGTATTAAGGGAAAAAAATAAAACTTAGGCACATCAGGCTTACTTCATATTGAAACAATTTAGCAAATTTTCGATTCGAAGATACTCTTTGAAGTCAAGTCACAAGCAGGTTTCAATCCTTGTGTCTACCCCATAATAGTTCTGCAACTTTTAGGGAGGTCATTTAAACCTTTTTGTACCTTTAACAGCATTTTTGGAGGGATTGAAGAAAATACATGGGTATTACTTACTATTTTTGGCCACCTAGCCTCTGATCTAACTCCCACTAATAGCAGCTGCTATTCCAGATATTATACTTAGTTTTTATCCTCCCTGTGGCTATGAGACAGGCACTTGATCTATAATTTGACAATCACCAAAGTTATCCTAGATATTAATTTAGAATCTAGTGCTGCAACGAATTTGGGGCCTCTAAAGAAGTGGCAACAACTATGTACATTTTTCCAAGGGCAGAAGTTGGCAGTGTTGGCAGTAGCATCCCCTGTCTTGTACCAATGGTGTCATCCAGCATACCAGATGCCATATGGGCATCTAGCATACAGAAATGGAAGTGAGACTATCACTGAACCTGTTCTGCTGCATGATTTTGGGCTTTCCTCCTGGCTTTTTGTCCCTTCCTGTGAT
>NW_012153951.1:3089390-3092407 GCF_000956105.1 Propithecus coquereli
TGAAAAGGATAAATGATAGCTGAAAACAACATGGATAGTCTCAGATATATTAAATATTAAGCAGAAAAAGCAACAAGACAGAAAATAAAATCATATTTTATGATTTCATTCACAATAGCTCAAAACCAGACAAATCTAAATGATATTTTTTAAGGTGTCTTCACTTTTGAAGCAGTCTGCATAACTCGAAGTCATGCAAAGTATGGATTTCTTTATTCTCCCTCCACTGCTCAAGTTGCACAGAACACATTATTATGTCCTGATCTCAAAATGTTCCCTCGTAGCTACCTCTGTACCAGAAAGCCTGACATCTGCTTGTTGCAGAGGTCGCTTACAGTGAATTGGTCTGGTTATGTAGGCACATTCTAACTATGTGATCTTCCTTAACCATTGGAACCACATCTCCCTGCCTCCCCCTCACCCAACATAACTTCCCACCCAACACGCCTTCCCCCGCTGCCCATTTCCCAGTCCAGGCTCTAGCATACCAGGTGCAAAATCATAAATCCAATTATTATGACTAAGTAATGCCGATAGGCTAATGCAACTCATTGAACAACTAAGAAACCTGTGGTTATAAAACACCATTTTTTTTAATTAATAGATTGTGTAACAGTGGCCAAATGTCAGTAGTTCTGAATATAAGTATGGGGTCAATCCAGATCAAATGAGATTAATCCATGCTATGCAGTATATATCATGGCACATGTGCACCATTGGTATGGGAGTATTGACTACATGTCAAAATATATATTTATATTTATATGAATAATTATTCACTGGCCTGTCTCTACATTCACCATACCTCTAGTCTTGGTCCAGCTGCTGATTTTTGAACCATCTCTGTTCCTAAGTACAAGAAATATAGGGAGTATCTTCTTCAGTCAGCCTCATTTCTGCCTTGTCAACGGTTCCTTTTCGACAGCTTTATTTTTCACAATGACTACAATAAGTGTTACAGCTTATTAAGCACATTTTATATTAAGCACTTAGCTCAATATAAAACACATGCAAAAATGTATTATCTCTTTCAAAACATACAACTTAAAGAAATGAAGATATTGAGATTTGGAGCATTAAAATAACTTTCCAAGTTCAGATTACATGCATATTAGTTAGGAATGCTTTTAGCTGCAAGTATCAAACACTTGATCACAATATATTATTAATAAATAAATTGGGGCTCATTTTTCTGTCATAAGAAGTAAATATCCCTGGCCTAGGTTGTACGATGACATCAGCACCGGAGTCTCTATGACACATTTGGTCTTTTTTTTTTTTAATCGTTACAAGAATTCTTCTACAGTGACATGAATTTTGTTTGCATTTGAGGCAAGAAGAGGGGAAAAAAAGGCAACCAAAAAATTGTAAAAGTCTATCTTATCAGACAAGTGAAATCTCCACAGATGCTCCTAATAAATAGGTCTTCTGTGGCAGAAGTGTCACACGTATGCACTCAACTGCAAGAGAGACTAAGAAAGGCAAGGAAGAAAGGGTTTGTGGTTGGGTGTTGGTTAGACCAACAAAAGTATCTGCCTAGCAAGTAAGTGGCAGTCCCTGAATTCAAAAATACAATATAAACAGCCTCTCCTCTCATTCTCTTTGAACTAACTGGTGCTCTCATGTCAGTAATCAAGTCTTACATGTTCTTCTTTTTTTCTTTTTTTTTGAGAGATCTCTCCCCCTCTCTCTCTCTCTCTCTCTCTCTCTCTCTTTCTTTCTTTCTTTCGATGGATTTAGAGGGTACAAGTGTTTTTTGTTACATGAATGTATTATACAGTGCTGAAATCAGGGCTTCTGGTGTACCCATTTCCAGAATAGTGTACATTATACCCAACAGGTAATTTTTTTTATCTTGCATTTGAGTCCTTATCTTCCCTGTCAAGAACACTAATTTCTCTGAGAACGCTGTCCTACCATCCCTCACTCCTTCACTGCCCATCTGTTCTTTGCTTGCCAAAGCAGATTGTGCACCCCTCTGAGTGTCTATAGTTTATTCTTTTGTACTGCTTGTCCGATCCACTCTTCCACTTGATCTGGTTATGCTCATTGTTTTCTCTCATTAGTCCACTTTCTGCACACAGCATATAAACCTAGCTTTTTCGCTTTAGTAGACTGTTCCATTCAGTATATCTGGGACGGCCTCCTCCTTCTGAAAATGTCCATCTATTGTTCCAACCACAGCGCATTCTCATCATCGAAACTGTCTCGAAACAGCACACCTATGAGGATCTCTATCTTCTATGAGTTAAAGTAGAATTTGCTATCTACTATTCATTTGAAAAATAAGCTCTTACCTTATGAAATCTGTAGATGGATAACAGATTTATATCTAAGACATGAAACCATAAGAATTCCAGTAGAAAATGTTGGAAAAACTCTTCTGGATGCCGGCCTAGGCAAAGAATTTATGAAGAAGACCACCAGGGCAATCACAGCAACAACAAAAATAAATGAATGGGACTTGACTAAATTAAACAGCTTCTGCACAGCCAAGGAAACAATTAACAGGGCAAATAGACAACCTATAAAATGGGAGAAAATATTCACAAGCTTTACATCTAATAAAGGACTAATAACCAGAATCTATGAAGAACTCAAGCAAATCAGCAAGAAAAAAGCAATCAACCCCATTAAAAAGTAGGCAAAAGACAGGAACAGAAGTTTTTCAAAAGAAGATACACTATAGGCCAATAAACATATAAAGAAATGCTCAGTGTCATTAATCATCAAAGAAATGCAAATCAAAACCACAATGATATAACACCTAATCCCAGTGAGAATAGCTTTTTTCAAAAATTGAAATTGTCAAAAAAAAAAAGTCCCAAGACAATAGATGATGGGCATTATGAAATCTATACTTTGCAACTAAATGACAATAATCTATACTTACGAATAGACCTACAATGGCATTTAGAATTAAATCTATAGCCTTAAGAATTTAACAAAAAGATACAAAGAAACATTTACATCAAATCAGTTAAATATTCAACTTAAAATTAGGAAAAAAGTTAATT
>NW_012153951.1:3093780-3097345 GCF_000956105.1 Propithecus coquereli
TTGTCTTTAAAAATAAAAATTCTCCCACCACCCCCTTTTTTTTCAGTTCTTGTTACAAAATCTAAAATCCCACTTCCTTCTGGTAACACGTCTACTTCCCTGCTTGCTGCATCTCCAGCCATGGGAGCAATATGAGATGCCAAAGCTCTGCATCTCAGGCAAGGCTTCCATTCTCCAATCTTCCCTGATGGCCACAGCCTCGTTATCATGAGCTGCCTTGCAGTCTATCAGAACTAATTCTATTGCACCCTTTATTTTCATTTACTTAAGTTTCCAAAAGAAAGCCAAGACCTCTTGTCATCTCTCATCACCCAGAATCCCACCCTTGCAAGGTTTCATACATCCCTATTGTGAGCCCATCTTCTACTCTTTTGAACTCCCAAAACCCTTCCATTGTTCTGCCTGAAATGTAGGAGTACCAATCTCCCTCATTCTTAGCATCTTCTCTGAGTATTCCTTTCACCTTCCTGTTTTAATTGAAACCTGACAATTTTCTAAGCACACTGGTTTCCTTGTAATTCTCTCACGTGCTATTTATTCTTCCATACCTTTCAAGTTACCAACCTTGGAAGTGCAGTAGATATTTCTCATTGTTACTTCCAGATAGTTTTTCCTTCTTGCTCCATTTGCAATGGTTCATTAGAAGCCCTCATCTTTATTTATCTAAAACATTGACTCTTTGTTCATTACCTACTTCATGAAACAATTTGTTCACTTGGTTTCCAGAATATACCGTCTCTTGGTTCTACTCCTACTTACAGACTGCTCTTTACCCACCTCATCTGCTGGATCCTCATTATCTTGGAGCACCTTAAGGATGTGTCCTTGGACCTCTTCTCTATTCCATGTTCATTTTGTTGTCATCTCATAAAGTCTCATGGCTTTGATACCATTTATATACTGGTGACTCCCAAGAGTATATCTTCATCCCTGACCAAGATCATGAGCTCCCAAATTTGTTTTCCCAACTATTGCCTTGACAACCACACTTTGATTTTAAATAGCTTAACACGTCCCAATCCAAATTTCTAATTTTATTATTTAAATGTGATCCTTACTTGTATTCCTTTTTTTTTTTTAATTCAGTCTCCATACAGACTGTCAAAAATTGTAGATACCAACTATATTTCAAGTCGTCATGACGGGGTATTGGGAAAAGTTTTTAATTAGCAACAATCATGGCTGGGATAAACCTCATTGGGTACAATACTGTCACTGCGCAAAGCTGCTTCCTTGTATTTGTTAACTCCATGAGTGGCCGTTTTCACCTTCAGTTGCTTATATTAAAATCTTAAAGTCACCTTTGACACCTGTCTCTCCCATTCTGCATCAAAGTATCAGCAAATCCTTTGGCTCTAATTTCCAAGTATATAAAATATGCAATCTTAACTCATGACTTTTGCTATTATTACTATAACTGTCATCACCAGGACAATTGTCATAATATTCTAAATCAGAGGTCCAAAAACTACTGCCTACAGGCTGATTTATTTGTTCATATCATTTGTGTATTTTGACATGGGTTGTTTTTCTTTTGCTTATTGATATGTAGACAATAGTCATATATTCTGGATACTAATCATTTGTCTGTTGTATATTTTGCATCATCTCCTAAACTTTATCTTATTTTTATATTATTTATGATATTATTTGTATGTAAATTTTCACATTTCTTGTTACCATTTGATTAAATTTTAAGCTCCCTGAGGGCACTGGCCCTTGCCTGATATAACTTTACCATCCTACTCTGCCTAGCTCATCATGAGTGCTTAATCAACATTTGTTCATTTATTGATCCAAAACATTGCATTTCACTTGAGTTTCAGTGCACAGCACCCAGGTAACAAAGTAGTAAGATTTAGCAGTCTACACTGGCACTGACCTGTACCCTATCAGCAGTCAAAAATGAACTTTGGAGGATAAGTTGGTTTCTCATGTTCCACTCTGTCAGAACTCAGGTACACAGGGCAAGAAGTAGGAGGCAGAGTATAAATGCACAGAGGAATCCAGACAGAATCTTAAAGTGGTAAATGTACTTTCAAAAATGAAAAGGTTTACTTCAAGGTCCTGGTTCCTTACGCTGTTAGAAATATTATTCAGGAAAAGTCTTTTAAAGAAGTTCTGTTCATATAGTCTGCAATTTCATACACACAGGACGGCCAGGCTACTAGGGATTAGTTTTGTATTCTATAATTCATTTGCTACCTTCAACTGTTAACTTGTATGTATGTTTATGTAAGACTATATTTTACATTTATTACCAGATCAAATAATATATATGCAGCACCAAGAAAAAGTATTCCTGCTGCCCCTGCAATAATACCATTCACTAAAAATTTAAAGAATGGGAGAGATGCCTGCCTACCCAACATACATTTCCATCTCTCTCTCTCTCTTTTTCTGTAAATTAATAACTAACTTGAAATTTTACTGTGTTAATAACCTGCAAATAAATTCTACTGATATAACAGAAGTTAGGAAGGACATTTGAACAAAACAAATCCGAGGAAAGGGGAAAGGAAAAGGTACACAATACTACAAAAACTATGAATTCATTAAAATGGGGCTAACACTCGGTTTTATGGATAGGCTTGGTTGGCTATTGTATCTGTGTGTCTGATTGGAAACATTTTAAAAATGGTTTCTGACCATCTCTCAGTCCAGTGGAAAACTGTAGGAAGAGTCAGCACAACGAAAGAGGCTAGTCTGGGAGTCTCAGACTTAAAAGGGATAGAGATCGGCGTTGGGAAGAGAAGTACTTTAAGAGAAAGAGAAAGAGGAACAGAGATATATAGAGAAAAGAGTTAAAAATACAGCCAGTTCTGAAATGAAAGCTAAAAGAACATAATATTCAGATATCAGCTGACCTCCATAGTCAGGGTGTTATTGCCAGTTATTTATTACAGTGTGAAATATAAGCTGGTGTCCCCAAACTTGTATGGTTATAAGGATCACCTGGAGAGTTTCTTCTAAAACAATGATTTCCCAAATCTATCCCTCCATCTCTGAACGTCCACCAACTCTATGCTTCAGGATGGCAGCTGGGCATTTGCTTATTTATTTATTTATTTTTAAATTCTCTTGTCTGTTTATATATGTGTGCATGTATAGTTGTTTGTACTTAGGTTCCGGAGGTGATCCTGATTTTCAGATGGGTTTGGGAACTCATACTAATTTTGCTGATCACAAAAAGCATGATGGGAAATGGCCTCTGTTCTTCTCTCTGCCTCCTTAGCCTTTGCTTCGCAAGAGCAAGAAACACTAATCACATTCAATGAGGTTTGGGCCTGCCATTTAAAACATAAGATCCATGGGAGAAACTCTGTCTTCTGCCAGATTGATAAAAGGGCTAGGAGCTAGAGCTCTATCAAGTAGATATAGCCAACATACTGCTTTCTCTGTTCTCTTTAGTCAAGATTTCTTTGATCCCTTCAATGATTTTTCTCATAACCAACTTGTAGTAAGGGTTGGACTTAACACAAGAGAAACTTCTCTAAAATTTCTCTCAAAGTAGTTAACTTATAGTTTTCTCAAGCTTCAACTTTGACTGTATCAATAGAGATAA
>NW_012153951.1:3097395-3098677 GCF_000956105.1 Propithecus coquereli
AATTTATGTATATATTACATGAGAAATTAAGAAATTAAGAATAGAAAACCTACTGAAAACACAAATCACATAGAAAATTAAATACATAATAAAAAATCCCCCCCAATCTAAAATACATCAATCCCAAAAGTTCTACTTTTATCCATGAGCTATTTAGTAGTGAAATTTTAATATCTAGATATGTTTTGCTTTAAACTATATTTTCTTTGTGATATTTAATTTTCTTGAATTTTGTTCATAGGAAATGACTTGAACAATAAAAGCTCTCTGAAAACTGGTAAGATTTTCTTTCTGGCTTTTATGATACTCAACTTTTCTTAATGTTCCCTGAATACTTCAAAAAATGAACACTTTCTTTTCATTGTTTGCAGGGAAGTACTCAAACTAATCAAATTATAGTTCAGATATTCTATACTCAAAGCAGTTTTTATCTGTTTCATCTGAAATTTTTGGTAAATTTATATTTACATTTTTCACCATGTGAAATGTTCTTATAATTCTGTCATTTTTTGTTGTTTCATATATTTCAAAATACATAACTGCCTACCTCTTCACTATTGAAATATTTTTCTCCTAAATTTCCTTTTACCTTTATGTTTGTTTTGTGTCTATAATAGTGGGAGTTTTTTGCTCAAATTCTACTTTGAAAGCCATTAATATTGTGATATCGACTTTATTTTGTTTAGTATTTTCTTCATGTATATATCCTATTGCATAAGTTCTATTTTTTATGTGTTAATATTTTAACTGTGTTTCTTATAAGCACATATGATTGAATTTAGTTTTAAATTTAAAATAAATCTCATGTACTTCATATTTTAATAGGTTAGTTTAATTTATTTACAATTGGTATGATTGCTGATATATCAAATTCTACCACCTTATTTTGGTCTTCTGTTTACCATTAATCTCTTTTTCTTTTTCGATTTCCTGTCTCTTGTTGCTTTGATAAATTATATTTTCCCCTCCTTCTCTTTTCTTTTTTCCTCAAATGCAAATTATATTAGAAGTTTTAAATTGCATTTCCATCTATATAAATGGTTACCCTAAATTTTTATCATGTGCATTTTGTTACAAGTTTTCAAACAAAGTTGAAACACCTCTACTTTCTTCTGAAGAAAACCATTCTTTTCAGATTATTATTACATATTGTACTGGGAAAATTTGTCTTTAAAAATAAAAATTCTCCCACCACCCCCTTTTTTTTCAGTTCTTGTTACAAAATCTAAAATCCCACTTCCTTCTGGTAACACGTCTACTTCCCTGCTTTCTGCATCTCCAG
>NW_012153951.1:3102262-3107564 GCF_000956105.1 Propithecus coquereli
CTTCTAACATTACTTGATGCTTTTTGATCATCCTTGCAAAACAAATCACATTGCAAGGTCTCTGGTGGCTGGTCCAGCCAAGTATTCTCAGATTCTTAACCAATTAACTATTGTTAATATTTTTTTTACTTTTTTTTATTCCATCTGCGTGTAAGGAGAAAAGGGAAATCAGACCAACCCATATTATTGAAAATTACTCTGTGAAATGCAGCATCTGTTAACAGAATAACATGATCTCTTAGAGAACCATGCCAAAGTAAAAGGGAAAAGAAGGAAATTAAATACATATTTCAAAAACAATTTTTATAAGATTTACCAAAGAGACCTCATCTTACCTGCCTTAGCTGTGTAATCTTCAATTATTTAACCTTGTTAGATTTCATTTTCTTCATATTTAAAACATCACAATGATTATTCCTATCACATTTGATTTTTGTAAGGATTAAATATCATCATTTACATAAAAAACATAATATACTTCCTAGCATATTTTAAGGCTATACAAAAGTTATCCCTTTTTTATTAACTGTTATATTAATTTCAAGTTCAAAAGAATAGAATTTGTATTCCAATAGGTCATTTCAGTATCCCAGCTATGCCCACAATTATTATTTCACTATTTAATTTACACATTGTTATGGAGTGAATGCTTGTGTTCCCCTAAAATTCATATATTGAAATCCTAACCTTCAATGTATAATATTAGGAGATGAGGGCAGGGCTTTGGGAGGTGATTAGATCATGAGTATGGAGACCTCGCAAATGGGATTCATGCCCTTGTAAGAGAGACTCTGGAGACCTCCTTCACCCCTTCCACCATGTGAGGGCACAGCAAGAAGACAGCTATCTTTGATCAGGAAACAGGCCTTCACCAGAGCTCAACCATGCTGGCACTCTGACCTGGAACTTCTAGCCTACAGAACTGTGAGAAATAAATTTCTGTTATTTATTAACCACTCTGTCTATGGTAGTTTGTTAAAGTAACCCCAATAGATCTTTTTCCTCAATTCCATCATTTTAATATAAAATACAGTGTAGATATAAAAAAATTTAAGAGATAACAATAAATTAAATGATTCAGTAAACTGTATTCTACCTATTAAAATACCTTCATAAAATGTATTAATTAATTCTTTATTGATTTCTCAAATAAAATGATAACATTTATTACTGGCATTAGGATCAACTTTAACATGGCATTAAAATAAATTTTCACATCCAACTCTAAAAATCAAACACTGGCTCCAGAAATTTTAATTGATGATGAAGTTCCACAAATATATAAATATCTAGACTTAGTTGTATATAATTTTTTTCAAAATATCACTTAAATATTTTATTTCTTTGTCCATTCTATATAACATATCTCTTTGACGGAAACATTTTGAAAGATTGCATTTTACACAATAGGAGATACAAAATGACACTATAAACAAACTATTAGGCTTTCTAATACAAATATTTTCACTGTAAAAAAAAAAAAATCCAGGATTTTGCCTAGCATCAAAAATCAAGAAAAAGATTTTGCTTTTGAGAAAAAGTTTAAAAAGTCCTGGTAGGTCAAAGCTAACACTACAACAACTAGAAAAGCTTGGATAAAAAAAATGTCAAACATATCTTTAAAAACATCCAAGTGTTGTTGAAGCATCAAAAATATAGATGAACTCAAACTTTAAAGAAAGGAGGGACTTTCTGAAGTAAGTTGGCAATCTGCGCCAGTTTAATTTGCGTATTTGCTAATTATTGTCATGGACTGAAAATCAGACTTGCTCAGGTAAAAAGAATTTGTTGAGTGAAGGAGTAACCAACAGAACTTTACCTTTCATGAGGCGTGGGTGAGAAAATTTGAATTTGGAAACTTAAGAGGATTCAAATGCATGGCTTGTTTTCCTGTTAGATATTTTCTAAATTCTGGTCTTCACCAGAGTCTAGTGTCAAGACAACAGCTTATAAAAGTCAGAGTAGAGTTTCCTCTAGCTTTATAAAGCATCACAAACAAAAATATCTTTGAAATTTATCACCTTTTCAATCATTAATGTATTTCTAATCTCATAAGAGCTGAAACATCTGAAAGTGAAAGCTTGATGTATCATAGTGTTTCAGGGTTGAGAAAATGGAGAGCCAGCATAAGTTCAATCAGAGGACCTGAAGGATTATTTATTAATATTAGACAGGGAATAAAAAAGAAAATGAAGTCTGAGTCTTAATACACCTAATCCCCTACCATATTTAATTTCTATTTGGAATAAATTAATTTCCATTTCTCTCCTAGTTGCCAAAAAGAAAAGAAAATCTTTTTTTCTGAAAAATGACAGTTTCTCAACACAGTCCATCACATAGCCAACAATTATTAGAGAGGAAAAATGAAAGACTATATGGCTTTTAATTAACATAAGGAGCAGAAAATAGAGGGATGGGCACAATTTTCCACATTTTGGATTTAAAAGAAAATAACTATAATTAATATGTTAAAGAAAATAGAAAAAATAGATGAACAAAATAAATTAAAGGATGAATATCACTAAAGAACTGAAATATGTAAAACAGAATCAGATGACCACTCTAGAATTTAAAAATGCAAAATTTGATATTAAAGAATTCAATGTTTAGTTACATTACAGATTAGAAAATATAGAACAGAATTATTAAACTCAAAAGTACATTTAAAATGCCTGTTAAGTAAGGATTACTATTGACATTTTGTCCACGTTTTCTGAATGTTTTACAGTTTCTTTCTTCCTTTCTTCCTTTTTTGCCTTCTTTCTTTGTAATTTGTTGATTTTTTTTTGCAGTGGCGTGTTTTGATTCCTTTCTCTTTATCATTTGTGTATCTACTAGTGCTTTTTTCTTTGTGGTTACCTTTTTGCTTACATCAAATATTTTGTAGTTGTAAGTTGTTATTTTAAACTGATAACTTCAGTTGCAAACAAAAACTCTACTATTTTACTTTTCCCTCCCACCAGATTTTATGCTATTGATGTCACACTTTGCACCATTTTGTATTGTGTATAAATTAACAAATTATTGTAGTTATAGCCATTTTAATATTTTTGCCTTTTAACTTTTACCCTAGTGTTAAAAGTGATTTACTCATCACATCGCAGTAGCAGAGTATTCTGAATTTCACTATATATTTATTTTTACCAATGAGCTTTATACTCCCACATATTTTCATGTTGCACATAGTGTTCTTTTTCTTTTCAATTCAAAGAACCCTATTTCACATTTCTTATAAGGCAGACCTTGTGATGAACTCCCTCAACTTTTGTTTGTCTGGTAATGTCTTTTCCTCTCCTTCATTTCTGAAGGACATTTTTGCCAGGCAGAGCATTTGGGGTTGTCAGGTTAGTTTTGCTTTGTTTCGTTTTGTTTTGTTTTGTTTTGTTTTTCAGTATTTAGAATACATTATCCCCCTCTTTCGTGGCTTGCAAGGTTTCTATTAAGAAGTCTGCTGACAGCCTTATGGAGGGGTTCACTGGTATGTGATGAAGCTCTTTTCACTTGCTGCTTTGAAAATTCTCTTTGTCTTTGAATTTTGATAATTTGAATATAATGTCTTGGAGTCCTGTGAGCTTCATGCATCTGGATGTAACCAAGTCACAAGGCTACCTCAGTTTCCACAACTGAGACCTAGATCTGCAAGTCTACCTCTAGGGGTATAGATGGGCATGTCTCCCTCCAGGTTCCTGGGTGGGCAGTAATGCCCTCAGATTACATCTGAGAGAGGCTGAAGCTGAGTTACTGCACCATTTCAGTATCTGCTGTAGGACCAAGTTTGGCTAACCCGCCTGCAGGGGCACAGATGAGCATGCCTTCCTACAGATTGAGTGGGCAGAACTGCTCTGCCTCAGATGGTAGCTGAGAGAACCTGGAACCAAGTTGCAATGCTGTTTCAAGATCCACACTGGGACTTAGGTTAGGGGCACAGATGTTGGTACCTCTCTCTGGATCCATGACTGGGAAGTACTGCTCTCAAACCAGAACTAACAGGCCTGCAACCAAATTACAAGGAAATATGTTAAACTATTCAATCAAAAAATATAAAGTGGCTGAATAGATTTAAAAAACAGTAATCAACAATATGCTTCCTACAAGAGATTCACTTTAGCCTAAGGGCACATATAGGCTGAAAGTGAAGGAATCTAAAAACATATTTCACACAAGTGGTGACCAAAGACTGCAGAGGTGGCTATATTTATATCAGACAAAATAGAGTTTAAGTCAAAATCTTTCACAAGAGACAAAGAAAGTCACTGTATGATGACAAAAGGAACAATTTATCAAGAAGACATAACAATTATACATATATATGCACCCAACATTAGAGCACCTAATCATATAAAGCAAATATTAGCAGAACTGAAGGAAAAAATAGACAGTAATACAATAATGGTTGGGGACTTAACTACTTCACTTTCAACAATGGATCAGTTATTCTGATAGGAAATCAATAAGAAAACAGTGAACTTGAATAGCATTATAGACCAAATGGACCAAACAGATATATATATATAGAACATTCCATTTAATAGCTGTGGAATAGATATTCTTCTCAAGCATACATAGAACATCTCCAAAATGAATCATATATTGGGCCACAAAAAAAGTCTTAACAAACTTAAGAAGATTGAAATTATATCAAATATCTTTTCTGACCACAGTAGTATAAAACTAGACATCAACAAAAGGAGTCAATTTAGAACACTCTCAAATGTATGGAAATTAAACAACATGCTCCTAAACAACCAATGAGGTGAAAGAAATAAAAAAAGGTATCCTGAGATAAAGGAAAGCAGAAACACATATATCAAGGCTTATGAGATGCAGATAAAGCAGTACCAAGAGGAGAGTATATAGTGATAAATGGCTACGTTTAAAAAAACTCAAAGAACTTGGTCAAAGGGTAAAAACTTTAAGTTATAAGATGAACAAGTTCTAGAACTCTAATGTACAACATGGTGATTATAGTTAATAAAGCTGTATTTTGTTTACTTGAAATTTGATAAGAGAGCATATTATAAGTGTCCTCACGCCCCCCCCACACACAAAATTGGTACAATGGGTGGTGATGGCTATGTTAAATAATTTGACTACAGTAATCATTACACAGTGTATACCTATATCAAATCACCATGATGTATACCTTGAATATAAACAATTTTTCAGTTAAATATTTTAAAATAAAAATAAACTCAAGACAGGTCAATGTAAAATACTTGATTGTAGCACTGCTTAAAATTAGTGGTTTTAAAAAAATAGCTCAAGGAACATATGAGCAAAGCCAAAATTTAGCCTTCATATA
>NW_012153951.1:3117884-3121007 GCF_000956105.1 Propithecus coquereli
TTGGGAATATCTCTAACATATTTATACTGGCGATTTACCTTACTAGGTAATGGACATCAATATCTTGGCACCAAAATAGAAGTACTGGAAATAGATTGAAATGAGACCAAAGAAAACATTTTACTCTAAGAAAAATACTGTGAAAATATAGTAGATTTCAGTTTCTTGGGCATAAATTGTCATGTGTACACACCTCATTAAAAATGAGTTTAATATAAAAAACTATTCTTGGTACTACACTAATGTGTTCATTCTCCCCACCTCTCGTAGCAGCACAGCTTAGCTGGTAAGTTAAATGTTAAGAGCAAAAACATGAAACACAACAGAAGAGCCAAGAGCTATTAGGGGTGGCTTAATGATCAAGATTAGAGTACCTAATTTTCCTAGAGAGACATCCAAAGCCAAATCCCAATAGCAATTCCACCTTCTATTCTTGAAAGATAAATGAGCTATGTTCCAAACAATTTAGTTTATAAAGGTGCTTTAGTCAGGACTATGAACAGACAACATTGTCCAGGAAACACAGGGGTAAAATACATATTTTAATTTGAAAAACTTTATGTTCAAAAGATACTTTTTAAAGTTAAAATATGACATTTTGTACTATTGTCTTCTCTTTTCACAGACTTATCCTATGATCTCAGTTTAAAATATATTTTGAATTTTATGATTCTATTAATCAGTGGTTACTAAAAAAAAAAAAATATCTAGTCTCCCTAAAACACTCCCTGCTAAAGCCTCATGGGCTTTCTCCCCCATCTGTGTTTAATTAGCTCATCTGGCTATCGAAATTCTGTCCACGTGATTGTCACTCACTGCATGCCATAAAAAAAGGTCCCAGATTCATGATGAATATATTTTCCTACTGCCCTGAAAGTGCAAAAAGTCCATCATCTTGGACGAGTTATGTGAACTCTCTGAACTGTATTTTGCTCATACTAAATGAAGGAGTTGACCATGATAGCTTAGAGAACTCTCAACCTTTAGCTGCTAAGTTGTCGCGCCCCAACCAGGACTTCCGGATTCCAAAGTGACAAGTAAGAATGTCAAGCATGATAAACTGAGGGTTTGACGGTATTCAAGCACTGAAGTTCCGTTAGGAAACTAGTACAAAGTTGTCTATGGTCAGGTTATTTTCAGCACATCGGCTTTTGTGCCCCCGAGTGCCTAGCAGCTTGTGCACATGGTAAAGATGCTTTCATACACTCTGTCAAATCGAAACGCAACTAACATTGATTGAGCAAAGTCTTTGCGCCAGGGACTACGCTGACCTGCCATATAAATTATTTAACTTCATTTTTACAAAAATTTCTAAATTGTGTTATGTAGTTATCCCCACATTTTACAGTTGCAAAAGCTGATGCTTATAGAGGCTAATAAAGGGGAGAATGAAATTTTGAACCCCAATCTATGGACCATCCACTTACAGAAACTCTGTGTGTGGAGGGGAGGGAGTGGTATTTATGTATGCACCATTATCGAACACTTGATACTGACCAGACATTGTACTATATGAGATGTGTGTGTGTTGCAAGGTAGATACTATTTAATAGATAAAATGTAGAGATTTAATAACTTGTACAAGGTGACAAAGCTCTTATGTGGTAGAGTCAGGATTCAGACTCAGGCAGGTTTGATTTTAGAGCTCACACTCTCAGCCACTTCATCCTACTGCCTGCAGACAGTAGGCAGTATACCTATTTCCATCTCCAAATTTCATTTCACTTCCATCATTACTGGACTACAGCTAATAATCACTATGAAGTTATCTGAATCCTATACAATGAAATGTAGGATGGACTTGAATATTTCCTATTACCGTCTTCCAGAGTCACCCAGTTCCTGTCTGATTAACAAGATGATAATGCGAAGAAATGTTTCTTGTTTCATCTATGCTTTCTTTTCTAAATAGAATTAAGGGATTTGCATATATGTTAATTTTTTCTGTTTAGAGAGAGGCAGAGGTTATTGCTCTAATTTCTGTGGTAAGGACTGTGAAGGGCTTGCGGATATTTTGCTCTTGGCCTGCGTTCCATTTATATTATTAAGTGTGTGTGTAGAGTGGGTCAGGGGACACATGCATGGCTGTCCTACACCATATCTGACCCTTCAACCACCAGCTAGAGGAAAAGGCCTACAGAAATGACACCCTGTGTATATTCAAATTCCATCTGGCACAATCTCTTGAATGACCAGCCACATATACATGCATGGTTTTGCTCTCACAGATATACTCTCAGTTGCGGCTGTAATCTATATTTAAATAACACATTTTCCCTCTGAGAAAAACATTTCACTTTTGAAAACTTAGCATCAGTTCTCCAAACAAAATTTATCAATCTCCTTTGTGTTTCTAGTAGCAACAATGAAAAGAGACAATTTCTTAAATGGAGAATTGACAAGTGACAGTGATTAATGACATTTTTGTTTATTGGTTTGGCTGTAGGCCAAGTACAAAGCAGTGCTTCCCTAGACCCCTTGTTGGTAAAATTGCAGCAAAAAACAGGTGCAAAAACATTACACATAATGTAGTAGAAGAGGGCTTACATCCAAGAAAGTCTACCCATATTAGTTTATATATTTTGTACTTCACTAAAGGAGACATGTGGATCAAATCTGTTCCAACACAGTTGGAAGCCCTATTTTCTTTTTTGGTCTACATATTGTTTTAAAAGCCAGTCAAGACAAATGTAAAAGGCTTATGCTAGTTTCTATTTTATAATTATTTTAATTTTTTGATGGCTCTTTACTTTTTCATTTCTGTTTTAGGCTTTTATCTTCATAGGAAATACACTAATTATCAAACCAAAGGGTATTTATCGAACAGCAACCTTACTTTGCTATATGCTATAGGACAGTCTCTGTCTTTGAAAAGCTTCCATTCTGATCATGAAAACCCAACTTTCAACATGGGCTGCTCTCCTCCCTAACAAGAAAACACCTCCTGCAGCTAGATTAGCATCCCATTTGCTTCAGTTACACTATTTATTTCTCTTTCCGGCATCTTATCCCTTAGATCCCAGATTTGTAATATTTATGCATCAAATGTTCTCATTAAAGTTATTGACTGTGATGTCCCCATAAAAGAGAGAGAAAAGTCAACTCAGGTACTCACAGTCTACA
>NW_012153951.1:3132242-3135327 GCF_000956105.1 Propithecus coquereli
ATTTTTAAGCTCACTGATTCTTTCCTTGGCCATGTCCAGTCTGTTGAAGAGCCCATAAAATACAAAAAACTCTCCATTCTGTTACATTTTTTTCTAGCATTTTCTTTTTTTTTTTCTTACGATTTTTATCTTTCTGAATGCATTGCCCATTTGTTCTTACATGTTGTTTACTTTTTACATTAGAGTCTTAACACATTAGTCATAGTTATTTTAAATTTCCTATCAGATAATTCCCAAACATGTGTTGTATATTAGTATGCTCATCTTTTTGGACTGTATTTTTAGTGTGTCTTATAACTTTATATTGAAAGCTGGTGATGACATGATGCATTTGGTAATAGAAACATTTAAGTCTTTCCTACTAGTTACTGGCTCCAGTGACTTCTGCTTCTTGTAAGCTAATTTTGGCTGTGATTCTATGTATTTCTCCGTCTCTAGTTTTTAGGATGGTGGTTTTTCCTGTGACCTTAGTTCCCTGATGGATCTAAGAAAAGTCATTGATTCCTTATTAACTTACTCAACTTTTTTCTTATTGTGAATGTAGGCATGATATTTCTAAGCTCTTTGTGTATTAATACTGAAACTGGAAGTTCTAAGTATTGCTTTTAATACTGTTTTTATTTTTATAATAGAGAGCTAACCTTTCTACAGATTCCTATACACATATTCACACACATACTTTTTGTAAAAAATTTGTAGACTCTTAAAGTTTAACTCACATATAATTTCATCTCTTTTTTATCTGAATTATATAAACTAAGAAGTGAACATTTCCATCTACTCAACCCTTCTGGCTTTTCCACTTCACTCCATTCAGGGCTAATTATTATTTTCTATTTGGTGAACATCTTGCCTGACTTTTAAATAAAAGTACACAGCTGCACACACATACTTTTTAAACAAAAGTTAAATCTTTTTTTACATATTGCTTTATAATATCAAGATATTTAACTCTATTCAGAAGAACAATGGAAGGAATAAAAATAATAGGGCCGAGGTACATTTTGTTACATAATAACTCCATTGTATGTTTTCTTGACTACTTTTGTAATGATTATCATCCATATCATTTATTGAACATCTGTTGAATACAAGGCACCCTAGTAGATGCTGGCATAACAAGGGTGGATTGTGGCAGCAAAACATACAACATCATGCTAGCAATTAAAGGAAATTTTAAAGGAAATATAGCATTAAAACTCAAATAACTCACACAAATTTATAACTGCTTCAAGTTCAAAAGAGGAAAAGATTATCTTATATACAGAAATGTTTTCATTCAGGTAGGATGTGGGTAGGATAATTTGAGAATGAGAGGCACATAATGTGGGGGTGAAATCTTGAGCCAAATAAATAACTGTTTTTTTAAAAACAATTATCTTGGGCCTGTTATGTTATAGAAATTTTGCATGTGTTAACACATTTAATACTCAACAATCCTATGACATTATCTTACTATCTCCAATTTAGCTTTGAGGAGACTGAGACTTAGAAAGAGAAATAACTTGCCCAAGTTTATGCTGGTTTTGAAGCAATATAGTCTCTAGCGCCAGTGCTTTTCGCACTGCTAAATCCAGTCCATGGACATATATGCCATTTGGGGAGGGGAAAAGCATAATCCTCTAACAGTAAGTTGAAGCTTCAATTTGTAGGCTTCTAAGTGCAACACTAAGCACTTTTTGGAATATTTTTTTTCCAAGCAATATGGAGTCAATGAAGACTCTGCCAGAGAAATAGCTTGTACAAAATAGTGCTTAAGATAATTAATTTAATTGCAGTATATAGAGTGAGTTGAATCTGAAATAGATAAAAAGCAGAGCAATCATTGAGAAATCTGTTTCAATAGTTCAGCAGTGGAGTGGTGAATGCCTATTTCAAAGCAATGTCAAGAAATAACAAAAATCAAAGGGCAGACATGATAGTTATATTCCTCCTTTAATTCTACCAGAGGCGCTATTATGATCACACCAAAAAGAAAAAATAGTTATCTTAAGTTCATAGTCTTAGATGTCAACACAAGAGATTTTACCTCTTCGTACAGCCAGAGAGAAGATTGGACAGATGGAAAAAAAAAATTAATTTCCATTCAGTGAATTTACCAGCATTCAGCACTTCCTAAAAAGTGTTTTATAATATAAAATTGTAAAATGATATACATTTGAAAAGTTGAAAGATAAAGATATTCATGATGAGGTCAAACACATATGTTAATGTACCATATATTACCTTTAGTAAAAGAATGATTCTCAAAGAGGTAAGCAGGAAAAATCTTTTAACTGAGGCATCACAAATCAGGGGAGCCTTATTACACCATAAGTACCTTAGAAAATGAAAGAATACAAAAATAAAAGCAAGAGCTGAAAAACAGATATTTTCAGTCAGAGAGCAGAACATTCAATATAATAATAAGAAAAGGCATTATAATAGAAAAGGGAGAAAGCATAAACACCTCTAGTACACAGACAAAAATAATAATTGTTTTTGGAAACCAGGAGATGGGTTCCAATTTCCATAACTTAATAAAAAGACACTTTACATGCAAAAGAGCCATAGAAAAGATTAGAGACTGAATGACCTAAAATAATACTTTAGAAGTGCCCTCTTTTTTTGTCAAAATCTCATATTATTCAATATAACCATATATACAAAAAAGTAATCTAGCAACAAATTAATTTTTAGATGCCTGAATATAATAGAGAAGGACATGTGCAAATAAACCCAGCAGGTAGTTAATAGCTGGTTTCTCCCAAGAACTGATTGCCATCTTTACATCTGAAAAAAAAAAAAAAATCATGGTTCTGCCTTTGGGAATATCTCTAACATATTTATACTGGCGATTTACCTTACTAGGTAATGGACATCAATATCTTGGCACCAAAATAGAAGTACTGGAAATAGACTGAAATGAGACCAAAGAAAACATTTTACTCTAAGAAAAATACTGTGAAAATATAGTAGATTTCAGTTTCTTGGGCATAAATTGTCATGTGTACATCTGAAAAAAAAAAAAAAATCATGGTTCTGCCTTTGGGAATATCTCTAACATATTTATACTGGCGATTTACCTTACTAGGTAATGGACATC
>NW_012153951.1:3135377-3136923 GCF_000956105.1 Propithecus coquereli
AACATAGGTATAATTTCTCTGGGACATATTTCTAAGAGTGCAATTACTGGCTCTTAGGGCAATTGCATTGTTTTTGTTGTTGTTCTTTGGTTTTGTTTTTTAAAGAAAAGTCCAACACTTGTATTTTCAAGAGTGGCCACCAGCAATGTATGAGTGATCCAGTTTCTACATACCATTGCAAGTATTTGATACTGGCACTATTTTTTATTCATTTATTCTTTTTTTTTTTAATTTCAGCATATTATGGTGGTACAAATGTTTAGGTTACATATATTGCCTTTGCCCCACCCGAGTCAGAGTTTCAAGTGTGTCCATCCTCCAGACGGTGTGCACGCACCCGTTAGGTGTGAATATACCCATCCCCTCCTCCACCCTCCCACCTGTCCAACACCCGATGAATGTTACTACTATATGTGCATGTAAGTGCTGATCAGTTAATACCAATTTGATGGTGAATATGTGTAGTGCTTGTTTTTTCCATTCTTGGGATACTTCACTTAGTAGAATGGGCTCCAGCACTATCCAGGATAATACAAGCAGTGTTGGATCGCCATTGTTTTTTTGGCTGAATAGAACTCCATGGTATACATATATCACATTTTATTGATTCACTCACGTATTGATGGGCACTTGGGTTGTTTCCACATCTTTGCAATTGTGAATTGTGCTGCTATAAACATTCCAGTGCAGATGTCTTTTTTTTTTTAAATTGCAGTCTCTCTGATTGATGTGTAATGATAATGTTTTGTTGTGGAATTTTTATTTCATTGATGTCTAACGCTGTGGTGCATACATGCCATCGTGTGTGTATATGCCATCTACATGTCCTCTCCAGTGAAGTGCTTCTTCACATTACTTGTTTATTTTATAAATAGCTTGTTTCACTGTTGAGTTTTGAGGGTTCTTTATCTATACAAGTCCCTTGTGAGGTTTGCAAACCTGACATGGTTTACAAACATTTTCTCACATTCTGTAACTCCCACTTTAATTTTCTTCACATGGGTATGTGCAGAGCAAAATATTTTAAGTTTGACAAAGTCCAATGTATTAATATTTTATCCTTTTATGGATTGTTCTTTAGGTATTAATTCTAAGAGCGCCTTGCTTAGCCTAAGGTTCCAAAGATTTTCTGTGTTGACCTTTTATCCTGTGGCCTTATTAAACTCACTTATTTGTTCTAGAACATTGTTTGTTGCAGATTCCTTAACATTTTTGATATAAATAATCATGCCATCTCCAAATAAAGACAGTTTTACATTTTGTTTTCCAATCCGTTTGTATGACATTTCTTTCTTTTTCTTGCCTTATTGAATTGGTGCTATAAATTTCCCTTTAAGTCCTGCTTTCACTGCAAGCATAATCATTAGTAGCTTGTGTTCTCCTTATCATTAGTTCAAAATATCTTTAATTTATGTTGAGGATTCTTCTTTAACCCACTTGTTGCTTAGGTGTATGTTGTTTAATTTCCAAATATTTTGAGATTTCCCAGCTGTCTTTTTGCTATTAATTTGTAGTTTAATTCCACTGTAGTCTGAGAGCATACTTT
>NW_012153951.1:3138423-3139629 GCF_000956105.1 Propithecus coquereli
ATCTACAGAACTTGTTCATTTTGCAAATCAAACTCTTTACTGTTAAACAACAGCTCCCACTTTCCACTGCTCCCCATGCTAGCCCCTGGTGTCCACTATTCTACTTTCTGTTATGAGTCTAACTACTTTAGATTTCTCATGAAAGTGAAATAATAAAGTTTTTGTCTTTTTGTGACTGGCTTATTTCAGTTAGCATGATATCCTTGAGGTTTATTCATATTGTAGCACAAGACAGTATTTCCTTTCTTTTTAAGGATAAACAATATGCCATTGTGTGTATTTGTGTATATACACATATATATATTTTTATATATTCACATACATGTGTATATACATGTCTATATATACACACACACATATATATCACATTTTGTTTATTCATTCATTACTTGATGGACATTGGGACTGTTTCCATTTCTTCTCTGTTGTGAATAATGCTGCTATGGATGTGCAAATATTTCTTTAAGCCTCTACTTTTAATTTCATTGTGTATATACCCAGAATTGAGATTACTGGATCATACTCTAGTTCTATTTTTAATTTTTTGAAGAAGCTCCATACTGTTTTCCATAGCAGTTACGCTATTTAACTACTCTTACCAACAGAGTACAAGGCTTCCAATTTCTCCACATCCTTACCAACGCTTGTTGTTTTGGGGTTTTGTTTGTTTGTTTTGTTTTTAAATAGTAGCTATCCTAACGAGTGTGTCTTCACTTTTGAAGGATCATTTCACTAAGTATAGAGTTCTAGGTTTACATGTTTTCCTTTTCAATATTTAAATATTTTATGATATTGTCTCTTTTCCTATATGGTTCCTGAAGAGAAGTCCTTTTTAATTCTTGTACTTGTTCCTCTATAGGTGTGGTGATTTTTAAGTCTGGTTTCTTTCAATATTATTTTATTCTTTCTTTCTTTCTTTCTTTCTTTCTTTCTTTCTTTCTTTCTTTCTTTCTTTCTGTCTTTCTTTCTTTTGGGGGGGCGGGGTTCTGAAGTTTAAATGTGATATTCCTAGATGTAGAATTTTTTTGTATATATTTTGTTTAATGTTTGCTTCCGGGATCTGTGATTTGGTGTCTGTTGCTAATTTGGGGAAATTCTCAGCAATTATTACTTCAAATATTTCTTCTCCTTTCTCACTTTTTTCTTCTAGTATTCCCATACATCTATGTTACATCTTTTGTAATTATGTTACCATTCATGGAAATT
>NW_012153951.1:3151430-3169930 GCF_000956105.1 Propithecus coquereli
TTTCTCCCAACACACTCTCTGGATTCAAATATTATTAAAGTATTTATTCCTATCAATTAAGTGAATGTATCTCCAATGAAACCAGTACCAAGACTGAGGTTTGTAACCCCCTACTGTATACTGATATTCTGAGAAAGAAATAAAGTTATATTAGCAATAACTTTAATATGATGAAATTTTGTTATAATTTTTCAACTCTTTTACCCTTAAGGCATTTGAGCACCACAAAAATTGAACAAAGAATTTGAAGCACAACCATAATCCATTACCAACTCTTTAAAGTGTAGTTCAATCAAACATATCCAAACCATCAATCCCCATTTCATTGTCAAAATTACCCCATAATCAAACAAACTTTAGCTGAGTGGTTTCCAGCCTCAAGAAATTCAATCCATTAGGGGCATTTGAAAGTGGGTAGGGGCATTTTAAGCTGTCTAGCAAAATGATGAATTGTCCCAACAAAAATACCAGTGGCACCCCTACTGAAAATAAATGCCTGAGTCTAGCCCTTTCTCTATAAGAAAGAAAACTAGAATAGAAATATTCTACATGAGCCAATGTCAACCATAATTCTGTGAGTATCCCAGGGTATCCCCAATTATCTCAAGTGGATTAGTGACATTTTTAAAGAACTTCTCAAAGTGGAAGTTTAGGACCTATTTAAAAAGAAAATTCTGCATTGCATTTTATGTTGAGAAAGTCTTGAGATCAAGCTAGATAAGACACCAAAACTTCCAGTTCAAGAGCCTGTATGTTATAGCCTAATCATTATCTTACAGCCTTAATGCAAAAACTAGGATATTGTAAATCATCCGTAGTTTATGCAAGATCAAATGGGTGGACTAGATGAGTGGACAAATATTTTCAACAGTGCCAAGTGCTGCAGGGGATGTTAAAAGGAACCAGGTGTTTTCCTGTTCTTGTGTAGCTTTGTTTTGAATTTTGGGAAAACCAGTAACAATTTTACAAATTTAAATGGAATAGGCATCTTCCGAATACAGAGTCTAACCCCACTGAAGATTTTGCTTCAGCATTCTGAGAATCGCCCAAATGATAAGGTGGCAGACAAACCTTTGTTTCTAACATGACTGGTGCAAAGAAAATGGCTGGTCAGAAATCTAGATGAGTGCTGCTTCTAACTTGCTGTTTCATAAATTAGTCACTTACTGTAAGAATTTTTGGTAAATTTACAACATATTCTATCAGTGAATTAAAGAGACAAAATAGTGTTGATCTAAGAAGTTATGGAAGTTTGATCATTAGCTTTCTTTTTTTAACATTTTAAACTGTAACGTAGATATTTTATCTTTGGGAATTTATAGAAGAATATTTCCATTTACTCATTTATTCATTCATTCATTCATCAATAAATAAGTTTCTCTTACGCAACTCCTATGGGCAAAACAATTTGCCCTCTGCTAGACAATGTAGGAGGAAACAAAAACACATAGGACACAAAAGACCTACTCTAAAAGGGTTTACAACTTCCAGGCCCTCTCTGACAAAATAAATAATAAAATCTCTGCAAAGATGTTGATTTGACAGCAAAGAAATTCTTGATGATATATTAGACTGGATTTCTACTATACCTCAACATAAACCCAGAAATGCTATTTAAATATAGTTAAATAAATGTCCAATTTACCATGTTCTACCCTGTCCTAAATGTTCTTACGAAACCACAAATTAGCCCCAAGTAGCCTGATCGTTTCTCTATTTACCAAAAAAATCAGTGACACCAAGTTTGCATTCTCTCAGATAAACTTTCATAATTTGCCACTTTTATTCTAATCCTAGGTTTCAAATAGGCATTTCAATCTAACATAATGACAAAAAAGCAACACTGCAACATTAGAATGATTGACACTTTTATGGTATCTTCATCAGACATATTCAGTAAAATACTTTTCTATATGTCTGCTTTTACTTTTCCACTATTATTCTGTCAGTCATCAGTTGAATACAAACTTAAAAATATGATGATGGTCACAAAACTATGTTCTCCTCTTACTCTTCATATATATATATATATATGCAGGTATATATTAATATATATTTTATACATAAAGAGATGTGTGAAGATACGTATATATATTAATGTGTATATATATATATAAACACATATCACTTAGGTGCATATTTAGATAAATAATGCATAATCCAATTCAGCATATTTATTTGTTTTGAACTTTATTATAGAAGGAAGGAAGGAAGGAAAGAAGGAAGGAAGGAAGGAAGGAAGGAAAGGAGGGAGGAGGGAAGGAGAGAAGATATCTTTACCACATTCACAATGTGTAGGCTCAACATTGTATAACTTTATTTTAGGTAACTTCACTCTAAGAAAAGACAGTCATGTTCCTTTTTAAAGTTCTTAAAGCATGGATACCATTTTTCAGGGACCAACATTCCAAACTGAATTACTTAGGCCTTTGGATGTTCCTCTTTCTTCCTGCCGTCTGTCTCTGGATAACTTCGCAGATCAGCACATCAATCAAAAGACTAGAAAAAACATTAGAGTTTGAAATTAAAATCTTAAAATTCATTTTGTGCAATCTCTGGCAGGAACTTTGGTAAGTGAAAAATTAAAATGACTACTGCCTCGTTTCATTTGGGTTTGTTTGCGTAGTTTTAACAGAGACAGCCTAAAACAAACACACTAAAACTGGCTCCTCGTCAATCTATGATCCATCCTCACTCTCTCCTTCCTTTTTAAATCAGATCTGAAAAGCTGCCTTCACCCACAGTCCCTGTCACCAATTCCCTGACATTCTGTTTACATCCCCATCATTCTACTGAAGTTCCTTTCTCAACAACCATCTGTAGCCTCTTCTTTGTCAAATCCAACACCCTTTTCTCAATTCTCCCCTTGTTTTACTCTTCTGCTGCATTGTTCATTCCAGACCATTTCCTCACCGGAACTCTCTCCTTACCTGGTCTTGAAAAAAGTCTCATAGTCTTCTTTCTAGTCCTCTAACATCTCTTTCCAACCAGCCTTCCTCACACCCACAGAACTTGCAGTCAGCTTTTCAGTGTCCTAATCTTGAATATGATGGACAGCCATGGGTCATAAGACATTTGAAGAACGCCTCAAATGTGAAATAGCACAAAAAAACATGAAAAAGGAAGTTATATAAATTTGTGATAATACAGTATGCATGGGGAAAAAAAGCAAAGTAACAACAAACTTGTTTGTTTGCTTAGTGATTTTTATGAATTAATTATTTTAACTCTATATCCTTTGTCATGTGTGGTTACTGCTTATTTAGCTTAGTGGTCAGCTAAAGATTGGGCAGAGATTTCCTTAAATGCTTGGAATCAATAAGTCTTCAGTCTTTGCAAGGTAATCTGTGTGTGTCCCGACCTGCAGGGTAGTCAACGCGGACCCTGGAAAAGGGAGTGGGAATTGGGAGAGGCAGGAGACACAAGAAATGGAGACAAGACAGGAGTCTGATCAAGTCTCGTTTATTGGCAGTAGGGCAGAGGCTTAAGTAAGGCAGAAAGAGGAGGTAACAGTAAAGGGGCGGTGCTTTCCGAGGCTCTGGCTTTCCAGCCAGAGGATTTCCATATAAGGAAACCCTCAGGCGGCTTTCAAGGGCTACATCATAATGGGTAAATGGAAACTTACAAGCTCTTTCGCGGGCTTTTGCAAATGAGCGGGCTTGGTCGGCCACTTTAGATAAGCAGGCCGATCCACATGGCTCGTGACCATCTTGGATAAGCAGCTGCAGGGCCTCATGGCTCCGGACATGTGTGCATGTCGGGGCATATTCTTTGCAAGGTAATGGAGAATGAAAATTCTGATCAGTAGGAAATAAGAAGGAACTGAAAATAGTCATGTGATGGGATAAATATTGCTTTGATGTGTTTACAGATCGAAAGTAATTTGAATGTAATTTTGTCATTATTTTCTAAGTGATATGTTGCTCCCTTGGGGAGAGAGGTAGTAGCAGAAAATATACCAAATAATAATGGTTTGGTTTCCAGTAGAAATTATTTGCTTCCTAAGGAAGTAAAGGATATTTGCTAGTAGTCTGTCATCACTTATGGAGCTCCTGTCTTCACACCGAATCCCACAACAACTTGGGAACATTTTCTTTGGAAGAGAACATCAGAATAGCTGATATGAAATAAGGCAATTAATGGGTGGAACTAGTGAAAAAATATGACTTACAGGTTCACATTAGCTTACTTGATGATTTTTGTAGGTTGTAGGATACATTAAGAGGCAATTGCACAAAGAAAAGAAAATTGGTGTTTGATCAGGTTAAAAGAAAATAAAAAAGAAATTTTGGAAATATAGGTTTTTATTCCGTTATGCTTCTTCAGTGAAATGTCAACTCTTGAAGGGTGGGTCCTGTTCACAGTATGAAAAATTTGTGTATTCTCAGCCAGTGTTAAAGGACTGTTGAATGATAGAAGACGCCATATCACTTGAATTGTGAGAGGTAATTTTTACTAAAGTAATAAAGCTCTCCTGCTCTATCCATGTTTTCCATTTTGTCTCTTCAGATCTAAATGGTTCCTCTTCTCCCTCTTAGGTTTCTCTCCACTATACATTTTAATCTTTATTAATTTACATTGTCTGTATTCCATTCTGAAAACATCCTATCCATGCCAGATGGAGACAGAGAAGCCCTCAATGACTTTAGATTTCAAAGATAATCCACTGGTATCCATTCTTCATAACATTCTTTGTTAATAAAAACACCTTTCATATTTTAACTTAGCCCACCATCCCTTACAGCTGTGCTTACCTTATGACTACATTTGATCAAATGAAATTGAGCAGTTACAAGTGCCATTTCTGAGTTATCTTCTTTAAGACAAAACCTTCCACCTGGATTTTGCTTTTTCATTTTTCCATTCCTATTGTCTAAAATTCAGAAGGAGTTCTAAGGAGATACATCATCCAGGCAAACACAAAACACTAGAGCTTAAAATCAGAGATGAAATCACATGTTGAATACGGAAAGCCACCCTGGCAGACCAGATTCCTGGATGACTTTCTAAACCAGATCCCATCCAACCATCATGGACTATTTTTAGAGAGAAAAAAAATGCTGATTTATTTAAGCCACAGTATTTTGGAGTCATGTTGCTACAATACTTTAGCTGACATAATAACTAACACCAAATAGGCAATGGAAATATGCTGCCATTTAAAAAAAAAAAAAAAAAAAACCTAAAATGTGAGGCATTGGTTCAATGGATATTAAGAAAACAAAAACTGCAGACCTGGAAGTTATGAGCCTTGTTATGCCATGGCCAAGTATTTTAAAGTGTCACCTGCAATAATTGGGAAAGCAGATCACATGTACATCTGGGGCTTAGAAATGAAAACAGAATGTTGTAGTGTTTTGACTATTCCTTAATGCTTATAGCAAGATACTATAAGAAAGAGATGAACCCAGTCAAAGACTGAAAAGTTTTCATGCCAGAAATGGAATAGACTATAATTCTATAGGGAAGATTTTATTTGCCTTTGGCCTAGGTTAAGTTGTCCAGTAATTATTAGTAGGAATGGTTGGATAAGTCAACTGATTGTATAACTCACACAGCAGAAAATAATCCTCCAGACACTTCTTAACATCTCTCACGAAGCCTTTTCAAACAGAGAAATGGGAGATAGCATAGTGGTAAAGATTAGATTAAGGAAGCCATTTAGCATATTTTTTTCACATGGTAACCACTAAAATGAGGGATAAAGAGGACGATGCTGGAACAGAACTCAGTATTTATTAATAATATAGGTTTATATAACTATGTCCAAAAATTAACTTTGGTATTGTTAATGGAACATAAAAATTGTTGGAACTAAATTAATCTGAAGGCAAGTAAGTTTTTAAGAACATCATATTGTTAAAGAAACAACCAGTCAAGACTTCAAGAACCACGTGATTATGCAAAAGCTAAACAGTTCTGTAATACCCACTCCTATATGGCCATAAAAGATAGAGAACAAGGAAAATCTTTTTAAAAGGTGAAATCAGGCATCACAAAACAATGGAAAAAGTTGTCTCTTTCCAAAAACCAAAAACAGTGCCTAACAAAGAATTATTTTCCATTGCCAGGATGGAGAATTTTTGTAATTTTTGCTCAACTGGATTTCATCATTGATAACAATTTGTAACTGCCATGTGTTCTATTTTTCTCATTTCCAAACGGAAAGCTGTTTTTGCATTTATTGTGTACTACCCTCCCTTAGTAAGCAGGATCTCACGGAAAAAGAAGAGTGAGCACGGGCACCTTTATGACCAAAGAGAGCAAAGGACGGAAAGTAAAAACAAACCATCTTCCACGATACAGGTTTTCTCCCATCCATCCTCTTAGTAATTGCTTCTCCCCACTACATATTGTCTGTGCACATATCTGCTCATCTAGAAACTATATTTGCCAGCCTTCCTTGAAGTTATGTGTGGTCAAATGACTAAGTTTAGAAAATGAGGATTTGAATGGAAGTAATGTGTTCAATTTCCAGATCGTTTATTTTAAAGATGAAGCTTCTTATCCTGGATTTCCTTCCCATGGCTGGAACATGAACATAATATGGAAGAAGTTCCTTTTACTGTGTTGATAAGTATATTAGCAACCTTAAGTGCAGAAAGGGAAACTGCACATTGACATTGGAAGTTGAGTAGTGCCAGTCTCAACCTCATTGCCTGAATTTCTGAATAAACTTTTAGAGCAGAATCTACCTACCCTCCCTGAAGTGTATGGGAAAGAGCAATTAAACTCTCATTTTATTTAAGCCACTATATATTAAAAGTATCTTCGTTATTGCAGCTTAGCTTATACAGCCCACATTTGCCTACTACATTTGCTTTGTCAAACCTCTGTGCTCAAAGTTTACTTCATTTCATATTCTGGGATCTGCCTCAGCAGCTCTGTAATTATGGCTACTTGCCCAAGTCTGCTGTGATGATTAATCTTACATGTCAACTGGACTGGGCCACTGCCACAGTGCCCAAATATTTGATAGAACATTATTCTGGATGTTTCCAGGAAGGTGTTCTATGGCTGAGGTTAACATTGCAACCAGTGGAATTTCAGTAAAGGAGATTACCCTCCGTAATGTGGGTGGGCCTCATCAAATCATCAGAAGGCCTTAAAACAATATGGGTAAAAAAATGCTTGATGTATTTGAGAAAAGATTGGTTGGAGTACAGTAAATGGAATAACCTGAGACTTAAGCTGGAAAGGGGTTTCTATTTCTGAGATTCAAAATTGGGCAGAAGGTAGACCTAAAACCAGGGATGAAAAACGCCTTAATCCTTCTGAGACTACCTTTCCAAGGGTACAGATTTTGAAATTCTAGATATCCTTGAGAGTCATTCCAATGTAAGATCTCTTCCACATGTAGACATATCAATAATTAGTCAAGAAATATGCCTATAAGTTTCCCTAAAGATGAAATAAATGTTTTATGTCACATTTACACAGTTGCATGCTAATTTTTGTTATTATATTTCTTCTAAATTATCTAGAACTTTGATAGACTAATCTACACTCAGCTGTACTTTAGGGATAGGGAGAAACAGTGTGAATTCTAGCTTGGATCCAAGCAGAGACAGCAGAACAGCCACCTCTTCTCCTGCACCTGGGGTAGTGAGAAGGTGAAACCAATGATTAGAAAGTCAGGAAACTGGGGGCCAGGATTTCCTATCAATGTGGATATTCTCTTTATTTGACCAATAGAGAGGGTCTGAATTGTATTTTTTTGAAACAGATAATATATTTTCTTACCATGTGTAAGCTTATGTTCAAACTTATGATTCTAGCTTTTAGTCCTAGATTGTCCTTTTACTCCTGACTTTGATAAACAGAACTTACTAGCAGAGGTGAAAGTTAGCAAATAGAGCATCAGGCTGTAAGACGTGCTCATTTTTATGTAGTATTAATGACAGCTTCAGGAGGGTGAGGCCTCATTGCACATGATGTTCTTAAATTAAATATATCAATAGGCTAGCTCTTATCAAACAAAATCAAAATTCTCCATGTTAGTAAGCAAAAGAGAATACCAGTGTTGACAGAAGTTAGATTCAAAAGGCCAATCACCTTTTCTTCCTTCCAGGAAGTTGTTAGAAATGACAGTTATATTGTGTCAGATGGTATACTCAAAACATAGTAATTCAAGGAGGTTTTAATTTAAAATGGACTGTTTATAAAGGTAAATATAGGTTTAGGGGCATCACAAAGGAAAAGGAAGTATCTCTAAGCTTAGTAGCATCCTCTGTTACTGTCTAAAGGGACAAAGGGAGAGAGGGGTTATCAGAACTCAGAGGAACAGATTGACAGAGGTTAAGAAACATTGAGGGGAATAGTGAACTTCAGGGCAAAGATGGGAATACAATCTTGACTTGGGAGGATAGGGGAATAGATGTCTGACTTCACTCTTCTCATTCCTTCTGATATCCTATAGGGAGGTTTCTATCACCAAACCCAACAGCAAATCCTGATGTGATTTGGGACAGTGAACAGGACAGAGAAGGGCTGAAAATTAGCCTGGAGGGACAAATAGAAACCATGGGGCACATTTCTCTCTCTCTAGCTACACAATAGAATCTGCCCCAGGGTCCTTTCAACAAGTGGCATCTCCATACATATGAGAGATAACTATTCCTTTTTTTCCTGTCGTTGATACAGATAGCATGAAAGAGACAGGCTCATAACTGTGCCTAGTGCCTGCAGTATTCTGGAGGATGGAAAGCTTTCTGTCAAGAGATTAGTTGCTATTTCCTTGGGAAGAAGAGTGAGGTGGAGGTGAACAGAGATATTGCAAATGTTTCTTTCAATAATCCCCCAGTTCAAAGAACTGGTGTCTTACTATCAATGGGTCCAAAGAAAGAACTTGAAGAGAGGAGCATATTTCTACTTATAATGGCCACAGATGTTAGTATCTACAGTTAATAATTTTCTCAAGACAAAAATGGCCAGGCACATTTATCACGTTCATAATACCTAGACTTATTTTGTCATTTTTAAAGACTACTGCACTTGATATTGGACATATATTTGCTTCCTTCCTGGGATGAGGATCTGTGCCTGACCTTAGGCCATTCTTTACGGATTTGCAAAGTGAAGCCCTAAATGAAAAGATGAGTCTTTTCAGTTCTTTCTAAAGGTCACCGTGCTGAAGATCATAGTAAACTTTAATTTGTGAGTCCCTAGGTACCAGAAACACCCATGTAATATAAACTGAGGTTTTTCTTTACTTTTTGCCAAGTGTTAATCAATAAAGTTCACATTTTCAAATACACACACACTTTTAAATAAAAGGGACTTGTACATAATTCAGCAAAATTAGTCTCTCCAAATTTTACTTTTATTCTTTTGAACAAGAATAAAATAAAATAAATAAAACCCAAAACATTCAAGTTAGATTTTGTATCAGCCAAAAGTCTATATGGAAGAAAAAATGCTGTTATTTTTTATTTGTTTTACTTACATTGAAATTCCTGCATGACAGCACAATACTATATTTTATTTATTTTTATTTTATTTAGCAGATTATGTACTATATTATATAATTGTATTATGGTGCCTATAAGTACATTAACATGTTTTAATTTATACCACAGATTACACAAGTGTTGGTACAATTTCTAAACAGGAAAAAAAATTAGTACCAGAAAAAGAAGCGTTGGTTTAACAACATTATCAAAAAGTACTATGAACAAAATCCAAAGCCAAATAACAAACAGACCAAAACATCTGCAAAAGCATGACATACAGGTTTAATATATAAAAAGAGCTTACCAATAAATAATAAGGATTTTAAAATACTCACGTTAAAAAACAGAGACAAATTTAAAAGAAGTTTTAATGCCAAAATCACATATCAAATTTGTCTACATCTCTCAATGTCTACCTTACTTCTAATCATCGTAATTTTTCTTTCTTCCTGCCTATAAAATAGCTTCCTCTAGTCGCCTTCGAATAGTCTTCACTCTTGTCTCTTTCTAATCAATCCATTACCCATGTATCAGGCAAAGTATTCATAACACATTAAGTGGACCATGCTCCTTTCTCCAGTTTAAAATTTTTAATTGCATACCATTATCTTTAGATCAAATTCAAAATTCCAACCCATGGTTAAATTATCCTTCTTGAGGTTGTGATGGTTAATTTTAGGTGTCAACTTGACTAGGTTAAGGGATACCCAGATAGCTGGTAAAGCATTATTTCTGGGTATTCTATAAGGGTGTTTCTGGCAAAGATTAGTATTTGAATCATTCAGTAGACTGAGAAAGATCTTCCCTCACCCAGTGTGGGTGAGCACCATCAAATCAGCTGAGGGCACAGACATAACAAAAAGACAGAGGAAAAACTAGCTCACTCTCTCTCTCCCTCTCTCTCTCTCTCACCCCCCACCTCTCTCCGCAGAGACACCCATCTATCCGTCTTCTACTGCCCTTGGACATCAGAACTCCAGGTTCTCTGGCCTTTGGACTCTGGGACTTATACCAGTGCTCCGCCCTCACCCAGGTTTTCGGGCCTTTGGCCTCAGTCTGAGATTTGTACCATCAGCTCCCCTGATTCTCAGGCCTTCTGACTTAGATTGAGCCATGCTACCAACTTTCCTGGTTCTCCAGCTTGCAGGTGGCATATCATGGGACTTCTCGGCTTCCAAAATCACCTGAGCCAATTCCCCTAATAAATTCTCATCTATGTATCTATCTGTCTGTCTAATCTCCTATCGGTTCTGGTTCTCTGGAGAACCTTGACTAATACAGAGGCTATTCCTATAGACCACTCTGATTCCTTCCCCTGCCACTCTTTTTTCCTCTAGCCAGCCCTGATTAATATCAATTTTCTGTATGTTCATTGAACAATTCAAGCTTGTTTCTATTTTCGGCTAATTTCCTGTCTCTGGAAAGCTCTCCCCTAACAATGGCAAATGACTCACTCCCTAACTTAATTCTGATCTCTGCTTACATATGCCAAGTTCTTTCTCATCTTAGAGACTTAGCATATGCTATTATATATTCCTTAAATTCGGTATCTCTTTCATTTCAAATATCCAGCTGCTTATTATTATTCTGTTCTCCAATTATACATAAATGTTACAGAGACATCCTTCATAAACTTTGGATTTAAAAAGTACCCCATATTTCTGGTTTTAAAATAAAGTTTGTCCTCTTCTCTACCCAGAAATAATACTGTATGACTTGATCAATGAGAAACAGAACTTAGATGTCATGTTCTACAGTAAATGTGAATATCTCTGCTATAGGCAGAATTCTACGACACCTGCCAACATTCCTGCCTCCTTGTGTATATGGCCTGTATTATATCCTCCCCTCGAGTGTAGCTGTGACCTGAGAATATGATGGACCATCACCCACATGATTAAGTTATTGATCAGTTGAATGTGAGTTCATCAAAAAGGAAATTATCCTGAATGGGCCTAACCCAACCTGATGAGCCCCTATAAAAATGTAAAACATCAGAGAGACATTCCTCTTCTATATTCAAAAATTAAGGAAACTACCATGTTTGAGAGAAGACAACATGGCAGGGATGGTCAGTGGCTGTTAGAAGCTGAGGGTTTCAGACCCACAACTTCAGGAAACTGAATTTTGCCAGCACCAGTAAGCTTAGTGAGGACTCTGAACCTTGGATGACATAGCAGCCTCTGCTGGTATTTTGATTTCAGCCTGAAAAGACCCTCAACTAAGAAACCAGTTTAGCTATGCCCAGAACTCTGACACAGAGAACTGTAAGATAATGTATGTTTTTTTGAGCTGCTAAGATTGTGGTAATTTGTTCAATAGCAATAGAAAACTAATATGATCTGTATATAACATATAAATAGCTTTAAAATTTAGTAGCAATCAAATATAAAGCATAGAAATAAGCTAGAAGAGAAAGCTTTCAGTCATTCTTCTCTGAAGTACATGACACACTCACGGGGGTGGGGAATCAACAACCCATGTTTTGGACAATGAAAACTGACTATGCCAGCTGATATTTGAAATTCCAGTGGACCTTTTTTTTCTTTTTCCATGGAGAATTAGGAAAAACAGATTGAAATAATACATCACACTCTTGTTGGCATATATAAATGCTATTTATTTCTGTACATTGATTTTGTAACCTGAGACATTGATGAATTTGTTTATCAATTCCAATAGTCTCATGGCAGAATCTTTGGGGTTTTCTAGATATACGATCATATCGTCAGCAAAGAGTGATAGTTTGACCTCTTCTCTCTTAATTTGGATGCCTTTGATATCCTTCTATTGTCTGATTGCTCTGGATAGGGCTTCCAGCATTATGTTAAGTAGAAGTGGTGATAGAAGGCAACCTTTGTCTGGTTCCAGTTCTAAGTAGGAACGCTTTCAATTTTTCCCCATTCAGTATGATGTTCGTGTGGGTTTGTCATACATAGCTTGTATCATTTTTAGGTAAGTCCCATCTATGCCTATTTTGTTAAGCGTTCTTATTATAAAAGGGCCCTGAAATTTGTTGAATGCTTTTTCTGCATCCATTGAGAGGATCATATGGTCTTTATTTTTGCTTCTATTTATGTGTTGAATTACATTTATAGATTTGTGTATGTTGAACCATCTTTGCATCTCTGGGATGAGGCCCACTTGGTATTGATGGATTATTTTTTTGATAAGCACCTCCATTCGGTGTGCTAGGATTTTTTTGAGAATTTTCACATCTATATTCATAAGGGATATTGGTCTGTAGTTTTCTTTTTTTGTTGTGTCTTTTCCTGGTTTTGGTGTCAGGGTGATGTTGGCTTCATAAAATGTGTTGGGGAAGATTCCTTCCTTCTTGATGTCATGGAATAATTTGTACAGGATAGATGCCAGTTCTTCTTTGTAGGTCTGGTAAATTCAGGTGTGAAACCATCTCATCCAGGACTTTTCTTTTTAGGAAGGTTTTTTACTACTGCTTCAATCTTGGTATTTCAATTTCTTGGTAATCCAATTTCTTCTTGATTGAGCCTAGGGAGGCTGTGTGTTTCTAAGAATTTGTCCATTTCCTCCGCATTTTCAAGTTTATGCACATAGAATTTTTATAGTATTCATAGATGATATTTTGTATTTCTATGGCATCAGTTTTAATTTCTCCTTTTTCATTCCTGATTGGGCTTATTAGAATCCTTTCTTTTCTGCTTCTCATTAATCTAGCAAGAAACATGTAAATTTTGTTTATTTTTTTCAAAGAACCAACTTTTTGTTTTATTAATCTTCTGTATCATTTTTTCTTATTAATTTCATTTAGTTCTCTGATCTTTTTGATACTTACTTTCTTCTGCTGGGTTTGGGGCTGGTTTTCTCATCCTTTTCTAATTCTTTGAGAAAATTCATTAGATTATTGATTTGTGATCTTTCTGTCTTTTGAATGTAGGCATTTATGGATATAAATTTTCCTCTCATGACTGCTTAAGCTGTGTCCCACAGATTTGATAACTTGTATCTCCTTTATCATTTAATTCAAAGAATCTTTTGATTTCCATCTTAATTTCCTCCTTTACCCAGTAATCATTCACCAGAAGGTTGTTTAGGCTCCATGACTTTGTGTAGAGATGAGAGTTTTTGGTGGAGTTGATTTCTAATTTTATTCCATGGTGCTCTGAGAAGATGCAATAATAGTCAAACTGGGAACAAATCAAAGACTCAATATCCTTTACAATACTAACAAATAAAATAAAATATCTAGGAATGTATTTAACTAAGAAGGTGAAAGACCTTTACAGGGAGAACTATGAAACATTGAGAAAGGAAATAGCAGAGGATGTAAACAGGTAGAAGACCATACCATGACCATGGGTCAGCAGAATCAACATTGTTAAAATGTCTATACTACCCAAAGTGATCTACAGATTCAATGCAATCCCTATACAATACCAACATCATTTTTTTTGCAGATCTAGAAAAAATAATTCTACACTTATTTGGAACCAGAGAAGACCCCATATAGCAAAAGCAATCTTAAGCAAAAACAACAAATTGGGAGGCATCAATTTACCAGACTTCAGGCTGGCTATACTACAAGGCTATGTAGTAACTAAAATATCATGTGACTGACACAAGAACAGAGACATAGACTAATGGAGCAGAACTGAGAACCCAGATATAAAAGCATCCTCATATAGCCCTCTAATCTTTGACAAAGTAGACAAAAACATACACTGGGGAAAAGACTCCTTATTCAATAAATGGTGTGGAAAAATTGGATAGCCACATGTAGAAGACTGAAACAGGATTTGCAGCTCTCACCTCTCACAAAAATCTACTGACAGTGGATAACAGACTTAAACTTAAGGCATGAAACTATAAGAATTCTAGAAGAAAATGTTGGAAAAACCCTTCTAGGCATTTGCCTAGGGAAAGAATTTATGAAGAGGACCCCAAAGGCAATCACAGCAACAACAACAAAAAATAAATGGGACCTGATCAAATTAAAAAGCTTCTGCACAGCCAAGGAAACTGTCATGAGATCAAATAGACAACCTACAGAATGAGAGAAAATATTCATATTTTCTCTCATATCCAATAAGGGGTTAATAATTAGAATCTATACAGGCCAGGCGTGGTGGCTCACGCCTGTAATCCTAGCTCTCTGGGAGGCCGAGGCGGGTGGATCGCTCAAGGTCAGGAGTTCGAGACCAGCCTGAACAAGAGCAAGACCCCATCTCTACCAAAAAATAGAAAGAAATTATCTGAACAACTAAAAATATATATATAGAAAAAGATTAGCCGGGCATGGTGGCACATGCCTGTAGTTCCAGCTACTCAGGAGGCTGAGGCAGGAGGATGGCTTGAGCCCAGGAGTTTGAGGTTGCTGTGAGCTAGGCTGATGCCACGGCACTCTAGCCAGGGCAACAGAGCCAGACTCTGTCTCAAAAAAAAAAAAAAAAAAAATCTATATAGAACTCAGGAAAACCAGCAAGAAAAAATCAAACAACCCCATCAAAAAGTGGGCAAAGGACATGAAAAGAAACTTTTCAAAAGAAGATGGATTAATGACCATATGAAACATATGAAAAAATGGTCAATATCTCTAATCATCAGGGAAATGCAAATCAAAACCAAAGTGAGATATCACTTAACTCCAGTGAGAATGGCTTTTAACAGAAAGTCCCAAAACAATAAATGTTGATGTGGATACATAGAGATAGGAACACTCATACACTGCTGGTGGGACTGCAAAGTAGTACAACCTCTGTGGAAAGTACTATGGAGATACATCCAAGAGCTAAAAGTAGAACTACAATGCAATCAAGCAATCCCATTACTGGGCACCTACCCAGAGGAACAAAAGACATTCTATAAAAAAGACATCTACACTCAAATGTTTATAGCAGCACAATTCACAATTGCAAAGATGTGGAAAAAACCCAAGTGCCCATCAATATATGAGTGGATTAATAAAATGTGATATATATACATATATATATATCTATATATACATATATATATACACACACACACATACACATACACACACACACACACACACACACACACACCCCATGGAGTTCTACTCACCCACAAAAAAACAATGATGATGTAGCACATCTTGTATTACCCTGGATAGAGCTGGAGCCCATTGTATTGAGTATCACAAGAATGGAAAAACAAGCACCACATGTACTCATCATCAAATCGGTATTAACTGATTAACATTTATGTGCACATATAGTAATAACATTCATCAGGTGTCAGGCAGATGGGAGGGGGGAAGATGAGATGGCTATATTGACACCTAATGGGTGCAGTGTACACCTTCTGGGGGATGGACATGCTTGAAGCTGTGACTTGGGTAGAGCAAAGGCAATATATGCAACCTAAACATTTGTACCCCCATAATATGCTGAAATTAAAACAAAATTAATTAATTAATTAATTTTAAAAATAATACATCACACTGACTTCATATATTTGGTATAATAGAATGATGGAAAAATGGAGAATTATGAGTGTTCTAGCAGATGGTGATCTCTACTGGAGTTATTTGAAATAGAGGCTTAATTAGTTCACCCACATACAATTTTCTATCATTAGAAACTTTGGTAAAAATAAAATTAACCATAGCTAGCTTAGAACATGGCCCTAAATTTTCCCATGAACATAGATAATCAAGGAATATGTCGCCTCGGAAGAGAAATACTTATCAAAAGAACTAGCATAGTATTTATACAAAAACACAATTTAAAAACAAAGAAGGAAATGGAACATAAAAGAAAACAAATGTGGCAGTAGGGAAGAATATTTCTTCCACTGATCATGGAGACTATGAAAAACCCTACATGTTTATGTTCAAATACTTGTATATAATAAGACCACAAGGTAGATTTCAGAGACACGAACATGTTGTGAAACATCATTAGAAGATAAAACCTTAATTAGCTGTGCTCAGAAAAAAAAAAATAAAGATAAACACTAAATAAATTATAGTTTCCACTTTTTATCGAGATATACCAAATCAAAAGAACATTGCTTCTGGTCTAATAATTATAAAAATCCAGATAATTTGAAAAATTATGACTTTTCTGGATTCCATTAGAGTGTTGAGGCAACAAATAAATTCAGTTTACTGAATTTAAAAGAGTGGCATGTCCCTCTGAGAATATGCAGGACTTTAGAATAAAGAGTTTCACAATTTTTAGTGTTCAGGAAGAAGAGATATGTCATAAATACAGGTAAAAAAAACCCTCAAAATATTAATAATTTTTTAAAATCCTAAAGTACGCTAGAGTAGCAGTTATGAATTTCTGGAATTCCCCATCACATTAAAATTTTAGATGTACTGAACAGCTATTTTGAGCCTCCGCTGGTAGTCACAAGAAAGAATGTGGATAGAGCAAAAGACCTGAGAGCACTTTTTTTTCTATCACAAAGGCGTAAAATCCTGTGAACTTCCCAGGCTAGCTTCAAAAGAAATAAAGACTTAACCAACTGGGAGAGGAGCATGAGAGGATTCCACTCCTCATATTAGACAAAACTCTATTGCACTAGGAAAGAGACAAAGCAAATTCCATTGACGTCAGGGGAAGGGCGAAGAAACCACTTAAGGCAAGGATCACACAATAAAACAAAGTAGATGATTATTATCATTGGGGAATGGAAAATAAATTTACTCTTTTCAAAGATCTTTCGCCTAATGATACAAGGCAAAGTCAGATTTCCATGGAAAAAGGGAAAACAAAACAACAACAAAAAAACCGAAACAAAACCTGAAAAGGCTGCACCCACAGACGGTGAAAGAACAAAAAGAATTCCCTCAGCTTCCTGAACCATAAATTTCAAACCAAATGACAGACAAGAGCAGACCATCTCTGGGGAGAAGATGAATTTGAAGACAGTCCCATGCTGAGGTACAAATTTGAAGCATCTGCTAAAATCTGATGGTAGAAGAGGAACACTATGAAAAAAAAATCCATTATTCCAGGCCCCATACTAAACAGGAGATAACATCAGCCCACCCTATGAGTAATTTTATGTCCATAGTACACTAAAGGCAAACATAGCAAAAAGAATAAGAAAACTTAATTTAACTATTGAATAAACTGACTCACCCCCCTTAATGGCAGTTTGATAAAAAAAAAGGCATTTGGTTTATAAATTATAAAATTATATTGGTTTAAATTATATTTACCTCAGAATCTACTCTTCTTTTAATGTAACAATCAGCATTAGTAAAAAGTTACAGGACCTACAAAAAGCCAAAAGGAAAAAACAAGTCTGCTACCAAGAGATAAAGCAGTCAACAGAATCAGACTCAGAGAATACTCAGATGCTGAAACGATGAGATAAGGAATTAATTTAAATAAGTCAAATCATCTAATGGAACAAGTAGACAACATGCACAAAGCTATAGAGAATTTCAGCAAAAGGAGGTAAATTATAATATAGAATCAAATAAAAATACTTAAAACTTTAAATATAAAAACATGGTGTCAGAGATAAGATATTTTAACAAGCTTATCATCAGAATGGACCCAGCAGAGAATATAATGGCGGACTTGAAAATCAATGGAATGTACCCGAACTGAAAGGCAAAGATAAAAAGTAATGGGAAAAAAAAAAAAAATTCCAGAGTGGCCATATGTATCAAATGGTCTACAATTCATGTAACTGTCATCTCAGCAATGAAAAGAGAACAGAAAAAAAGAAGTTGAAGATAAAATAGCTTAGAATTTCCCATAATTACTTAAAAAGAGCAAATCACAGATTTAAGAAGCTCAAAGAACCTAAAGGATGAGAAGGAAAAAAAAAAAAAAATACAGAACGTCTTAGTCAAACTGTTGGAAACCAAAGACAAAGAAGAAATCTGGAAAACTTCCAAATTAAAAAGAAGTAATATATAGATAGGAGAAAATATAAGATTTATAGTATATTTCTCATCAGAAACTATGTAGGCCAAAAGACAATAGTAAAATCTTTGAAGTATTGAAAGAAAAAATAAACTTGCAACCTAAAACTCTACACCTAGCAAAAATATATTTCAAAAGGAAAAAGAAAAACTTTGTAAGACAA
>NW_012153951.1:3172690-3182557 GCF_000956105.1 Propithecus coquereli
AAAATTTAATATTTATTCATATTTATTTGGCTAAATCTTTTTGTTTAAAACCATTATACCTAAGATACTTATTATGTTGCACACATATGTAGTATATTAGCCTATTTATGTGCTTAACAAACTCTTTGAAAACTGAAGTCCATCCCACTTTTTAGTTATACCTTCTTACTTAAAAAAATTTAATATTTATTCATGATAAGAAAATCTCTTGGGGCACTAGGAATAGAAGAAAACTCCTTTATTCTGATAAAGAACATCAGAAACAAAACTACCACTAATATGATACTTAACAGTAAAATACTCAATGCATTATTCCTAAGATCAGGAAGAAAGATAAGATATCTGTTCTCATTTTTATTTAAAATGTATTCAAAGCCCTGGCCAAAAAAAATTAACTATAACTATCATTTTGAAATAGATATAAACTATTCAGGTTTTCTAGCTCTTTTTGACTGAGTTTAATAGGGTATATTTTGTAAAGAATTTATCCATCATATCTAAGTTACTAAATAAAATAAGGGAAGAAGCTAAAAAACAAACAGATTACAATGAAATAAATAAAACTGTCTATATTTGTGTATATCATAATTGTCAAATATAAATTACAAAAGATTAAAAAATATATTGGCACTAACAATTGTGTATACCAAGGTCACAGGAAAAAGTCAATATTAAAAATCAATCACATTTCTATATAGTAGCAAGAAACAAATAATAATTAAAATTCAAAATTATAAGGATAATTTAAATTTGAATTAAAAAACAAAAGGTGTTTATGGATACTTTTAACAAAATATGTGTAAGACTGGCATACTGAAAACTACGAAATATTTCTGGAAGAAATTAAAGAGCTACATACATGCAGAGATGTATGGTACATATGGATCAGAAGACTCAGTATCATTAAATTGTTAATTCTTCTCAAATTAATCTCTAGATTCAAGGTAAACCTAATCAAAAGTCCAGTGGGAGTTTTGTTATTCTTATGTTTCTTATTGCTGTTATTGTTGTTGAAAATGAGAAAGCACAAATAAAGGCTTGGCAGAAGGCATTGATTATATTTAAATATATGGATAAATTTACAAAAGAAAATGCTTAAAAGGTGGCATTACAAAGACAACAGAGTAGGAGATACCAGCTTGTATGTCCCCCAAACAAGAAAAACCAAATATACATGGCTATCCTCCAACCAAAATATCCCTGAGAGGGCTCAGGATCCATTAAATAAGCTAAAGCAACATAGAACATCAAAACAAAAATAACAACATGAATAGGATCACTGGTGGGGTCAGCATCCCTGAGATCCCAGAAGATGGTTAGGAACAAAGAAGAAAGGTAGAGGCTATCAGAATCAACCATATGTCAGAAACCCCAGTGTTCCCAGTGTCCTGTTCCACAGAGGATGCTAGTGTTTTGCCACAGAGGTAACCAATGGCTATTCCTGCTGGGAAACTCTAAGGAGAAAAATGTGGCTTAATACCACGCACACAAAAAGCAGCCACTCTTGAACTGCTTCAGAAAAGGAACCACTGCCAACATTGTGCATCCCTTAACCCCACAGTGTCCACAGTCTAGATCCAGCCTCTGTGGTTTTCCTGGGCCTGCCCACACCTCAAAATACCAGAGCCAGCACCATAGCAAGCTACCTTGCACACCAGACCCCTGAGCCAATTTCTAACTACATATGCCTGTACTTGGAGGACAAGCTCAGCCACTATATAGAACTAGGTTTTGCCCTGACCCCTGTGCCATTGTAACTCTGAACATATCTGTACTCCTGTTCTCTGCCTCCCGGCTGCTTTACAAGCATCCACACCTCACATACTATTACCCAATGCCACAGTAGGGGTACCCATGCTGCAGGTACCAGTGCCATTAGTGGCCACTATACAGGCACCACTCGTCAGATACCAGCTCTACTGCCACTGCAAGTGGGCTTACAAGCCAAATCCAATGCCAAAGGGATCCCCTGAACCACATTTTCTTGATGTGTTTACAGATTGGGAAGACCTTGGTAGGCATGATCACAAAAGATCCCAACAACCTTTACTGCCATTGCAAACATACGCAATGTTGTCTTCTGAGAATCTCTGCAATCCTTAGCAAAACTGACCTCAACTGACAGAGCTGCACCCTCACTGATACCAGAACCACAACATGCCACATAGCAAGGACTCTCCCACCTTCCTAGAGAGAAAGGTCTTTTCACAGGAAAACTGGCTCATAAATTCTGTAGGACATGTCTGTTTCACTAAAAGCACAGACATCAACATAAGGCAAAAGAAATATTAAAAAACAGAGAAACATGACATCACTAAAAGAACACATTAATTTCCCAGTAGACGATTCCAAAGAAATTGAGATATACAAACTGCCTGACAAAGAGCTTAAAATAATTATTTTAAGGATGCTCAGAGTCCTTTAAGAAAATACAGAGAAACAATTCAATGATATCAGGAAAACAGTAAATGATCAGAAGATTTAAAAGAGAGATGGAAAAAAATAGAAATTCCAAAGCTAAAAAATAACAATAAATAAAATGAAAAATACTATAGAGAATATCAACAGCAGAACTGATCAAGCATAAGAATCTGTGAACTCAAGAACGGTTATGTGAAATTATACAATCAGAGGACAAAAAAGAAAAAAGAAGGAAAAGAAATGGAAAAATATGATAGGATTACTGGCATAGTATTAAAAAAATAAATATTCAAATGATAGAAGTTCATGAAGGAGAAGAGAGAGACAAAAGAGGCAGAAAGCTTATTTACAGAAATAATAGAAACATCTCCAACTTTGGGGACATATATAAATATCCAGGTACAACACATGAAGGTCAAAGTTCTCTAATCATATTCAATTCAACCAAACCTACACCAAGACATAAACACACTACCATAATTCAAAGACAAAGAGAGGCTCCTGAAAGTAGCACCAAAAAAGAAGCAGAGCACATATAAGAGAGTTCCAATAGGCTAGCAGCATACATCTCAGCAGAAACATCACAGGCCAGGAGATAATGAGATGATATACTCAGTGCCGAAGGAAAATAAAACAGAACAGAACAGAACAAAAAACACTGCCAAATAAGAATACTTTACCTGGTGAAGCTATTCTTCAGAAATGAAGATGTAAAGACTTTACCAGATAAACAAAAGCTGAGGGAGCTCATCACCACCAGATTTGTCTCACAAAAAAAAAAAAAAAAAAATGCTAAAGTGAGTCTAAAGAGAATTTTTTAAAGCTAAAAGACAGGACACTAATTAGCAATATAAAAATATATGAAAGTAGAAAACTCACTGGTAAAAGTACACAGTCAAATTCAGAATACACCAGTACTACAATGGAGATTACATGTCAGTTCAATGGTGATGTATAAATCACTTGTATCTTTGTATAAAGAGTAAAACACAAACTGACCAGACGTTGTGGCTTATTCCTATAATCCTAGCACTTTGGGAGGCCAAAGCAGGAGGATTGCTTGAGGCCAGGAATTTGAGACCAGCCTGGGTAACATAGCAAGATCTTGTCTCCACAAAAAATAAAAGAAATTAGCCAGGTATGGTGGTACATGCCTGCTGTCCTAGCTACTTGGGAGGCTGAGGTGGGAGGATCACTTGAGCCCAGGAGTTTGAGGCTACAGTAAGCTATAATAATGCCACTTCACTCCAGCCTGGGCAACAGAACAAGACCCGAAATCTAAAATAAAATTATAAATAGGAATAAAATAAATAAAAGACACAACTATTAAAATAGTAATAGCAACAATAATTTGTTAAGGGTTACAAAATATAAAAAGCTGTAAATTGTGGCATCAAAAACATGAAATGTTGAGGGGGGTATAAAAGCGTGCAGTGTTTTTAAGTGATCAAAGTTAAGTTATCACCTTAAAATAGCTTGTTATAAATATAAGATGTTTTCTGTAAGTCTCTTGGTAATCACAAAGCAAAAACCTATAGCAGATAAATAAGAGATAAAAGGAAGGCATCAAAGCATACACTAGAGAAAATATTCTAATCACACACACAAAAAAAGGATAGCAAGAGTGGACCAAAAAAAAAAAAAAAGATCTACAAAAAAACTAGAAAACAAATAACAGAATGGCAATAGTAAGTCCTTACATATCAATAATTGCCTTGAATGCAAACAGATTATATTCTCCAATTGAAAGACCTAGAGTGACTAAATTAAATTTTAAAATAATATGAGACTTAACTAAATGCTGCCTATAAGAAATTCACTTCACCTTTAAGGAAATACATAGGTTAAAAGGGAAAGGATGCAAAAAGATATTTCCTGCAAATGGTAACCAAAGGAGAACAGGAGTAAATATACTTATATAAAATGGTCTTTAAGTCAAACACTCTAAAATGAGACAAAGGAGGATAATGTATAATGATAAAGAGATCATTTCATCAAGAAAATATAACAATTGTAAATGTATATGCACTTGATACGAAAGCAACCAAATATGGAAAACAAATATTAATAGATCTCAAAAAAGAGATAGACTACAATATAAAAATAGTAAGAGAGTTCAATACCCTACTTTCAACAATGAACGTATTATAGAGAGAAAATCAATGAGGAAACATTGAACTCGGATTACACTTTAGACCAACGGACTTAACAGACATAGACAGAACATTCCATCCAAACACAGTGAAATACACATTCTTCTCAAGCACGTATAGAACACTCTCCAGGATAGATAATATGTCAGGCCACAAAACAAGTCTTAACAAATTTAAGAAAATTTAAATAACATCAAGTATCTTTTCTGATCGCAATGCTATGGAACTAGAAATCAACAATAAGCAGCATTTTGGAAAATTCACAAATGTGTGGAAATTAAACAACATGCTCCTTAAAAACCAATGAGTCAAAGAAGAAATTAAAATGGAAATTAAAAAATATCTTGAGACACATGAAAATGAAAATGCAACACACCAAAACTTATGAGATGCAATAAACGCCATTCTAAGAGGGAAGTTTGTAGCAATAAGTGCCAGAAAGAAAGAAAGAGAGAGAGAGAGAGAGAAAGAAAGAAAGAAAGAAAGAAAGAAAGAAAAGAAAGAAAGAATGAAAGAAAAGAATCCCAAATAATCTAATGTTAAACCATAAGGAATTAGAAAAAAAGAGTAAAATAAGCCCAAAGTTAGTAAAAGAATGGAAATAATAAATATCAGAGGAGAAATAAATGAAATAGACACTAGAGAAACAATAGAAAGCATCAATACAACTAAAAGTTGATATTTGAAAAGATAAGCAAAATTGACAAAGCTTTAGCTAGACAAAGAAAAAGATAGAGAAGACTCAAATAAATAAAATTAGACATAGAAGAAAAGGCATTACAACTGATACCACAGAAATACAGCAGATCATAAAACACTACTATAAACAATTTATCCACCAAAACCATTGGATAACCTAGAAGAAATGGATAAATTACTGGACACATGCAACCTACCAAGACAGTTATGAAGAAATAGAAAATCTAGCCAGACCAATAAAGAGTAAGGAGATTGGATCAGTAAAAAAAAAAAAGTCCCCCATCAAAGGAAAGCTCAAGTCCTGATGAAATCACGGCTGAATTCTACCAATTTTTTTTTAAAAGAACTAATAGTAATTCTTCTAAAACTTGCAAAAAATTGAAGGGGAGAAATTATTTCCAAACTCATTTTAGTGGCCATTATCACCCTGACACCAGAGCCAGATGAGAACACTGTAAGAAAAGATAATTACAGGATAATATCCCTGTGCACATAGATACAAATATCCATAATAAAATACTAGTAAACAGAATTCAACAGCACATTAAGAGGATAATTCATCAAAAATCGAGTAGGATTTAGCCCTGGGATTCAAGAATGGTTCAATATTAGCAAATCAATAAATATAATACACCATAGTAACAGAATGAAAGACAAAAACCCTGTGATCACCAAAATAGATGCAGAAAAGCTATTCCACAAAATTCAACATCTTTTCATGATATAGTACTGGAAGTCCTAGCCAGAGCAATTAGGCAAGAAAGAGTAATGAAGGCATTCAGATTGGAAAGGAACAAGTTGAACAGTCTTTGTTTATAGTTATATACCATCATATGACATGATGATATATATAGAAAACCCTAGAGACTTCACTAAAAACAACTGTTAAAAGCAGTAAATGAATTCAGTAAAGTTGCAGGATACAAAATCAAATCACAAATATTGTATTGTTTCTATACACTAACAGCAAACTATCCAAAAAAGAAATTAATAAAACAATCACATATACAATAGCCACAAAAAAGTAAAATACTGAGAAAAAATGTAACCAAGTCAGTGAAAAATCTGTACGCTATAAACTATAAAACATTGGTAAAAGAAATTAAAGACACAAATAATTGAAACTATATCGTGTTCACAGATTAGAAGAATTAATGTTATTAAGAAATTACCCAAAATTATCTACATATTCAATGCAATCCGTATCAAAATTCCAATGACATTATTTACATAAATAGAAAAAAACAATCCTAAAATATATATGGAACCACAAAAGACCCCAAACATCCAAATCAATCTTGAGCAAAATGAGCAATGTCAGAGGTATCAAACTACTTGATTTTAAATCTGCAACAAAGATAAAGTAATTAAAATAGCATGGCACTGGCTTGAAAACAGACAGTTAGGCCAATTGCACAGAGTAGCAAAACCAGAAATAAACCAAAGCAGCTACGGGCAATTGATTTTTGACAAAGATGCCAAGAATACACGGTTGGGAAAGGGCAGTATCTTCAATAAATGGTGCTCGGAAAACTCATTAACCACAAGCAGAAGAATGAAATTAGACCTTTATCTCACATTATATACAACAATCAAGTCAAAATGGATTAAAAACGTAAAAATAAGGCCTGAAACAGTAAAACTGCTAGAAGAAAACTGAAGGAAAATCTCCAAGACATTTATCTGGCCAATAATTTTTTGGATATGACCCCAAAAGCACAGGCAACAAAAGCACAAATAGACAAATGGGATTACATCAAAGTAAAGAGCTTCTGCAAAGCAAAAGACACAATCAATAGAGCGAAGAGACAACTTGTAGAATGGCAGAATATATTTTCACACCATGCATCTCACAAGGGGTTAGGATGAAGGATCTGAATAGACATTTTTCCAAAGAAGACATAAAATAGTCAACAATGTCATGAAAAAATGTTCAGCATCACTAATCATCAGTGAAATACAAGTTAAAACTTCAATTACATATCACCTTACACCTGTTAGAATGGCTATTATCAAAAAGACAAAAGATAACAAGTGTTGGTGAAGATGTGGAGAAAGGGGGACCCTGATACACTGTTGGTAGGAATATAAATTGGTACAGCCCTTTGAAAAACAGTATGAAGTTTCCTCAAGAAAACTAAAAATAGAACTACCATAGGACCAGCAATCCCCTTCTGGGTATATATCCAAAGGATCTGAAATCAGTATGTTGAAGAGATACCAGCACTCTGATGTTCAATGCAGTATTATTCACAATAGCCAAGATATGGAATCAACTTAAGTGTCCATTCATGGATAATGGATAAAGAAAATGTGGTATACATACACAGTGGAATACTATCCAGTGTTACAAAAGAAAAAAAGAAGGAAATTTTGTCATCTGCAACAACATGGATGAACCTGGAGGACATTATGTTGAGTGAAATAAGTGCAGAAAGACAAATACACATATATCACATGACAAAGTTTCAGTCAATGATGAACTGCATGTATGATAGTAGTTCCATAAGATTATAATACCTTATTTTTACTGTACCTTTTCTACATTCAGACACACAAATGCCATTGTGTTTCAATTGCTTACAGAATTCAGTACAGCAGCATGCTGTACAGGTTTGTAGCATAGGACCAATAGGCTGTCTCATACAGCCTGGGTGTGTAGTAAGCAGTACCATCTGGGAAGTACACTCTATGGTGTTTGTACAATAAAATCGCCTAACAGCACATTTCTCAGCATGGATGCACATTGTTAGGCGACACACCACATGTGCCCCATGACCTCACTTATATGTGAAATCTAAGAAAGTGCAACTTAGAGAAGAAAATGGTGGCTACCAGATTCTTGGGGGTGGGGGAATTGATGAGATGTTACTCAAAGGATGCAAAATTTCATAACTATAGCTAATAACAAAATATCGTATACTTGAATGCTAAGACAGTGAATTTCAGTTCTTCTGACCACCAAAAAACAATAATAATAAGTTGGTGAGGTAATACATTTGTTATATAGCTCTACTTAGTGATTCCATAATGTACACATATATCAAAACATCATGTTGTACATCATGAATATATATAATTTTTACTTGTCAGGTTGAAAATAGATTTAAAAATAAAGACTAAAGCCCTGAGAAAAATTATGTAGTAAAAATAGTCAACTATAAAAAAATTATATAATAGCAATAATTGAAAGAAATTTACTCTATAGTTAAAAATCAAAATATATCATTCATAGGTAAGACTAAAATAATAGTGTAAATGTATTCCGTTACATAAAAGTAAAAACTTAGAAAAAACTACAATCAGTAAAAATTAAGTTGTACAGGAGAGAAATTAAGTAAAAACATTGATTTCATTTCTCTTTACTAATAATATAATGAATACTATTTAAAAAAAGAAGAGTAAGCATATATAATCAGCTATATGTGTACACATATTTACTGAAACAAAACATACAATCTGAAAGTGATCACAAAAAATAAATACAACAAAGATTATACAATATAACAAAAGAAGTAAAATAACCGTAGCAAAAAATATAACTTAAGGTAGGACTAGAGAATTCAAACCAAACCCATCTGTCAATCAAACAAAATATTTTAATAGGTATTGATTATCTAAATTAAGTTACATCCATGCATTGAAATACATAAAGAATATATATAGCCATTGGAAAGAATGAGGCAGCTCTCTATATCCTGATACGAATAGTCTTCAAGTAAGAATTATGAGGACTGGTGAGTGAGTCTGTTCAATTTTTTTTTTAAATCACACATACATACACACAGAGAATATCTGTGTAAAGATATAGAAGAAATAATTGCATATCGATTTCCTTTGAAGATAAAATTTGGGAAAGAGTTGGGAGAGCTACTTTTCCCAGGGTATGTTTTTATCTATTTTAAATTTTGTGCATGCACATATTTTATCTATTCAAATACAAATAACATTGTTTTAACTGAATAAGTATGTCTTTCTATCTCAAAACCCTTTTCACTTCTTTCAGAGAACTTAGAATAAGAACCACATTTGTTTTTATGTTCATTGTTTATCAGGCTTGTCAGGGTGTAAGGTTTGTGTGAACTGGGACCAAGTATGTTCCCCATTACACAGAACCTGGTCTGCAAGTATACGCTAGATATGCATACTCTGAAAGAATGGATAGCTAGTGAATTAAAAAGTAAATGATTGAATCCACCAAGAGATAAAGAGTCAAGTAAGTTTTAAAAAGGTATTTATGCTAGTAAACAATCCAAGTTAAAATTAAAATGAAATATTTTGCCTATCTAATTTCAAAACACTTTATAGCATCCAGCGCTTGTGGAAGTATGAATACAGGCACTTGCAAATATTGCTATGTTAGAAAAAGTGAGAAATATTCAGAGAAAAATTCATAAAATGGAAAAATTGAATTTAACATAAAGTTCTAAACAAAGAAGGATTGGCTAAAAGAATCAAGTATAACCCTACAATGAAACCCTATGCTGCAAAGAAAACCTATTGTACAATAATATATGAAAAAAAGTTCACATATTAATAACCAAACTATGTGTATTCCTGAACACAATTTTCAAAAGAAAAAAGCATGCACATG
>NW_012153951.1:3182617-3189048 GCF_000956105.1 Propithecus coquereli
CTAAACTGGCCAAAAAAAAAGTAATAAAATATAGTTTCTATGATAAGACCTGGTCATATAAAATAATGTTTTAAAGCATTTCTTTTCCATTTGGGGTGAGCGAAAAAGAACATTTCAGACTTGAAATGTGTTGGCATCTTGGTTAAATCTAAAGATCATGAGTTTGACTCATATCGTTCTGGATTCAAATAAAGCTGCGCTTCCCACCACAGCCCAGTCTGTCCTCCCTCTATGTACCAAGTTCTCTTTATGCAGATGAACAGTAATGCTACAGAGCTATCTGCAAGGATAAATTCCCTTTAACTTCTCCAAGTTTCAGTTTCCATATCTGAAGTGGTGATATTGCTGCCAACTCCAAAAGAATTTACCAAAAATAATGCTTACAGAAATGCCCAGAACACGTTCATCCTAGTAAATGTATATATACCATACATGCACAAATTATAATTAACATAAACTGTCTATATGTAAATATAGACACAGATTGTGTGCCCATAAAAATCGAGACTTATATTGCATACTAACAAATGGAAGCTACATTTTTATAAAGGGAGGATTAGATATGTTTGCGAGTGGAACTTAAAAGGCCAGTATATTTTCTATTTTACACAGACAATTTTTAGAGTAAACAGAAGGGGTTTACAAAATTTGATTTGTTAATATCGTATCTTATTTTTGGTTCAAAACTAGATTTATTCTTTCAGGATGGGCAGAAATGTGCAAGAAAGAAAGAAAGAAACAAAGCCAAGATTTAAGGAAAGATTCTGAAATAAAATATGCACACACAGACTTGAAACAATCTGGTCCTAGGGTAACAAAGTAACAGGTTTTTCTCCACACGTTTCCCCAACCCCCCAGACAGGCACTGAATCCCAGTATGCAAACAAAAAGGACATATTGTAGAGGTGATTCATACAGCTGGGAAGACAAAAGGCTGTACCAGCCAAAGCCAACATTTAACAACGGCCTATAATGGAAAACTTGTTTTTCTCTTTTTGAGGAAAAGTGGCATGTTTGAATAAGTGGCATATTCTTTAAAGTTTCCATTTTTAAACATTAACTAATATACCTCAAAATAACCACCAACTTTCCCTTTTTTTTTATAGAAACCCAGTTTTTCATAAATATCTGTCTGTGCTTTCATCTACATATGTGCTGCTATCTTTCCATAAACTCAATCACAGTGTAATTTCGTCTGTATGGGTAAATGTAGAAAGGCTCTCAGATGGCTTAGAAGAAATAGAACAAAATTAGTTTGGATTTTTTTCCAAGTGGATTGTCACAATCTGTGCATGTTATTTCCCTTATCGTTACATTTAGGCAACATTCAGATTCCCTTTCCTCCTTTATTCATCTCCAGTTTAAAATAAACAGGGGAGAAATTAAGTGGGTATAATCACCTCTAGATCCTTTATAAACATTATGCAATAGCCAAGAGACCACAATGCTTGAATGGCTGTTATTGGTTTGAATTTGGCATGTGACACTGAAGCAATGTATCTTCTGCTGTGCACAGGAAAATCTCAATCAAAGTTCCAAGTACGGATAAGCAGGGGAGAAATTTTCTTGCTATGCTGTGTTTTAACATTCCAGAATCTGGTCTCTGTCAAGATCATTCTTCAAAGGAACCTCCATTTTAACACAGCTGCCAATAAGCTCCAAATATAGACATTAAACAGCTTGTTTATAGAAATGTGCTTAGTCTCATTTTTAAAGAAGTTTATATTTGACAGGATAGTTATGTGTTGTATTAAAACATTATTATTTGCTATTAAAAACACAACACAATTAAGAGAAATGTGAATTTCAAAAATCACAATAGAGATTATTTATTTCAAGTAGTTCCAAGGTAGTCTCCAAATGTGGAGGCTCTTTGAACTTTCTTTCATTGGCGGTCATTCTAGTGAAAAGATGGCACCTAGGATCTAAACATCATTTTCCCAGCCAATGACAAAGTTGTCAGAAGTATTAAAAACACAACACAATTAAGAGAAATGTGAATTTCAAAAATCACAATAGAGATTATTTATTTCAAGTAGCTCCAAGGTAGTCTCCAAATGTTTTATCCGTGAATGTTTTCTAAAATAAATGCCAATTACCCATTTACAGTCTATTTGCCCTCTTATTAGCATTCATCATGGAGCAATGGAGCAGAGGTCTTGCCTCCCTCCCATCTACACCCACATTTCAAATACAGTGCTAGCTGGACATGGTGACACATGGTTACTGTCCAAGCTACTTAGGAGTCTGAAGTGGGAGGATCACTTGAGGTCAGGTGTTCCAAGCCAGACTGGACAACATAGCCAGACTGAGTCTCTAAAAAAAAAGCAAAAACCAAAAAACAAAAAAAACAGTGCTGGAACAGTCGTGGAATTCAATAAATTATCTATCTATTGTATGGTAATGTGGCTTAGAGTCCATAGCCACAACTCATATAGAAAATCTTTATCATACTGACTTTATGTTTTAATTTTTTAAAACATTTTATTGGTATATAATAGTTATACATGTTTTGGGGTACATGTGATATGTTGGTACATGTATACAATGTGTTATGATCAAATCAGGGTAATCAGAATATCCATTGCCTCAAACACTTTTCTTTGTTTTGGGAACAATATAATTCTTCTAGTTATATCAAAATATAAAATAAATTATTAACTATAATTTCCCTGCGGTACTATCAAATACTAGAATTTGTTCCTTCTATCTAACTGTACTTTTGTACTGACTTTAATTCCATCAGAAACCTTTATTTCTGTTAGGAAGTGGATGAATAATAACACCACCATTTCAGATTCACTATAACCTAGTCACTTCCAGGTTAATACAATTTCCTTGGGGAAAATGCTCAGCTTTTCAGATTTTCTCCACACACCCTGCTCTTTCATCTTTCAGTAGATGGTATCTGAGCTTAGAATAGACTTGCATAATGGCTGAGCATTGGAGGAAGTAGGTGATATAAACAGGGCAAATAAGCAATAATGTTCCCATGAGATTATCCAGCACCCAGATCCCTTAGCATGTTTTTCTAGTCTGCATGTCCGAAGCTTACTCAACAATACACCATGCATGTTGTAGCGGGTAAGAAGGGAAAATAAGAAGTAGTAGAGAGCATGAAATTTCCTCTGAAGATACGACTTGTAAGTTGTATACATTATTTCTATTTATATTCAATTGACTGGAACTTAGTTTCACGGATCATACCAATAGCAGAATTAGAGTATTTACATTAATAACTACTATATAAGAAAGAAAGAAATAGTTCTTATAAAATTGGTGAAAATAACACCTAACAAATGTTTAGGCAGGAAGCATTAATGCATCTTGGAGAAATAGGTAAAGCATTTTAGAGCATGTCTTCCATAAAATGAACTAAATGGGTTATATTCAATAGATTTATCGAACATATTTATTGACTCTCAGCCATGTAAGTAATGAGAAGCTAGGTAATGGGAAGCAAAACTAGTACCTTCCCTAATGGCAGTTACTAATTACTAATTTTACTATAATTTTATTACTTGACCAAAATGGAAATAAAATAGTGAAACCTGGAGTATTTTGAGAAACTTTTTAATCAGTTCAGAGACCTGCAATACAATTGAAATAAAAATGCTGCTTAGTATATGGCACAATTTTAAATGAACAGGGTAATACCGTGGAAAATTGCAAACCACTATTGAGAGGAAACTTCGTTTGACTTGAATCATTTATCTTTTGGCTGTAAACATCTTTTGGCTGAAAACAACTAACAAGAGACTTCAGGTACGTTTCGGGGGCTTAACCTTATCCAAGACCCTGAGCCCATTCATCTTCCCATTCTGCCTCTTTTTGTTGAATTTTCATGTTTATACTATTGCCTAATAGTCTCAGGTTGGGTTCCATGGGTCCCACATAAGATAATTTCATTCAAAGTCAGGAATCAGTATGGTGGAAAAAGGGGTCTTTTAGTCAATTGTTTCTTTTTACCATTCAAGGAAAAACTTACACAGAGCTTTTTAGAAGACATAACATTTTACTTTCTTGACCAAAACTGCTGGAAAACTTAGGAAAATAAGCATCTTGAAAAGGAGATATTCCCATAACTAACTTAAATCGATAATAACTACACTGACCTTTTAGAGGGGATAACTTGGCACTCTAATTAAATCAACTTTTATGTATTAAGTAGAGGGAGAATGTCTTTGGGGTAAGCAAATAATGGGTTCTGTCAAACCTACGTAACCATTCAAAGCATGGCCTTCACCTGCCTTAATAATTCTTGTACAACTTTGAGATTATCCCCAATCTTCACTGCTTTCTCAGGCAACTCACTTCATCAGTGATTCCATCTCTCTCCTTAATAAACAACATTCCCTATTTACTGCCTTTTCACTGTCAGAATTATAAACATGATCGAATTTCTCCCATAACAATAATAAATAAATCTCATCTCATGCCAATAATCGATTTTAGCTATCTTTATTATGGTATGGAGTGCGAGAAAGACCACCTTGAGGCCGAATGAGCCAAATTGTGAGTCTTTATTAGCTGGCCAGCGACTACCCTCTGCACCGCTGAGAGGCAGCAGGACAGAGAGCAGTCCAGAGCCAAAAAGGTGAGAAGGCTTTGTATTAATTTGGGGGTTGCTACGTGACATTAAACACGACATAGTGGAACAAAAATAATTACATCATACATTCCATAGCCACGGGGTCTGCGACCTGCCTCAGACCACCTGCCTGGCCTCAGGACTGATTACAATCTTTGAACAAGCAAGGTTACAGAAGCAGATAGCATCAGTTAAGGCAGGGAACATTCTTTCTTGGGTGAGGCAAGTACAGTAAATTTTACTACAGACAGCTGGGGGGCTTACACAATCAGTTACAAGGTCATTGCTTACAGAGTACAGATTTTTCTGTTAGGGCGAGGTTTACGAAGTACAAGCTTTTTACTCTATAGACAGGAATGAGTCTTGAAACAGCGTTTTCATAATAACTTTTCATATTTTTGAGGCCTACTACTACACCTTGAAACTTTTCTCTTTTCCTCCATGATCAAATATTTCTTAAGTGTAATTCTCACTCGTTTCATTTACTTCTCTTTCACTTTCTAGTCCAAATCAGTCTGACCTATGCTCTCACAACTACAACAAACCTTTTATTGCTAAAGTCAACAGTGGCCAAGAGTCTGCATATTTCAAATGAAATACACAATTTTCTGTCCTTATAAAACCTGAGTACTGTGTGACATTTGATTCTGTTTACCACTCTTGCTAAAGTTCTGGGGTTTTTTGACTTCTGAGAACTTACTCCTTATTAAGTTTACTCATAATACTTTTCTGGCCACATCTTGGTAATTTTAATGATTTCTGTCTTCTATTTGTATATCTCCTCCATTGATGCAAGACACCAATATGAAAAAAAAAATTCTCCACATTAAGGAACACATAGAAATTCAAACTGCCTTTTTATGATGTTGCTCTATTATAAATAGTACACAACTGATTATGTTAGATCATGAAATTACCCCATCAATGGTTGTAACTTTTAAGTGAACATGAGAGTCACCTAAAAACAAATTTCCAGAAATATAGAAAACCAAGCTGCAAAAGAGACACACTACTCCATTACATAGATAAACACTAAAAGAAATATGATGCAAAAATTTGTTAAATATGAAGTCAAGCACAAAAATAAAGGAAAGGCAATCTTCAGGTGCCAGCAACAAATAGAAAACTCAAACCAGACCAACAAACTCAAAGTGATTCAATAGTGGCTCACGAGTTCTTCAATAATTCTTGATGACTAAAATTTATCTTTCAAAAAACCTTTTTTTTTAAAGACAGGGTCTCACTGTGTGGATCTCCTCGAACTGGTCTGGAACTCCTGGCCTCAAGCAACCTTCCTACCTTAGGCTCCCAAAGTGTTAGAATTACAAGTGTGAGCCACCACACTCCTCTGAGGGCTAAAATTTAATGCGATTTATAAGAAGATATGGTCTCTTATCTCTAGAAAGTGGAATGCTTAAACAAAGTCGTTTGAATATGGTTCAGATCCTTGAAGTGCTGTCCTAACCATTATAAAAAAAATGAGACAAAAAAATCTGGCAACTGACCTGGAAAACTATTTTTAAAAATCTTAGGCCGGGCACGGTGGCTCACGCCTGTAATCCTAGCACTCTGGGAGGCCGAGGTGGGTGGATTATTTGAGCTCAGGAGTTCGAGACCAGCCTGAGCAAGAGCAAGACCTCGTCTCTACTAAAAATAGAAAGAAATTAACCGGACAACTAAAAATATATAGAAAAAAAATTAGCCAGGCATGGTGGCACATGCCTGTAGTCCCAGCTACTTGGGAGGCTGAGGCAGCAGGATCGCTTGAGCCCAGGAGTTTGAGGTTGCTGTGAGCTAGGCTAACACCATGGCACTCACTCTAGCCCGGGCAACAGAGTGA
>NW_012153951.1:3189098-3221871 GCF_000956105.1 Propithecus coquereli
TGTGAGCTAGGCTAACACCATGGCACTCACTCTAGCCCGGGCAACAGAGTGAGACTCTGTCTCAAAAAAAAAAAAAAAAAAAAAATCTTGCTACATATTTAGGGCAAAGGAAAAGAAAGATCACCATAAGAAATATAGTATGAAGGCCTATTAATATGCAAGTATGGAGGCTAAATACATATTATCAACATGATAATAGAAACACATTTTAGGAAATTAACATAACACTATTTGAGGATTATTGAAAACCCTAAATCTCTTACAAAAGCAAACATTTTCACATCACAATTTATATTAAACTTCTACAGACCTCTGCCAAGCTCACAGGAAAAAATTGCGAAATCTTAAATAAACCTCCTTGAAATCTATATATTTAATATGGTACAAGAAATTTATTTCTTCAACTCTTCATTCATTTGACAAATATTTTTCAGATATCCACTATAAACCAGAAAGTCCTCAAGGCACAGCATATACAGAGGTAACTAGAGAATGAAGGGATGAAGATATAAAAGAAGGAAAAGAAACCATAGCGAAAAAACAAGACAGGAGGAGGGCAAGAGAGTAAGAACCATGAAAGTGCAAAGTTAACAACTTACTCCCTGAAATTAAAAATGTAATGGACATGTGTTCGTTTCAGAAGTATATCTACAAAAATTGGAATAATATAGAGAAAATTAGCTTGTGTTCTCTTCAAGGATGCTGTGCAAATATGTGAATCTTTATAATTTTTAACATCGATTCCTAAACCTGATAAAGACAGCACTAGAAAGAAATCTACAGAATAATTTCACTTAGGAGTAGTGATGAAACAATCCCCAAAAAGATATCGTCAAACATAATTCAACAATAAAACAAAAATATTTTAATATAAACAATTTACGAATGCTAAGATGGTCCAGTATTAGATATTCTATTAAAATAATTTATTATATTAATCTATCTAAGGCGAAAGCTCATAAGAATATCTCCAGAGATGATGAAAGGATTTATAGACAAAATTCAAAGCCCATAGCTAATACCCAAGACTGTCTTTCTGCAGGACCTGGGAGGCACCCCTTTGAAATATAATCAACATTCAATCAACTGAGAGACCTATCTCCCAGTGTCTGTGTACGGTAGAGGCCTAACTTCAGTGAGTGTCTACTTCCACATTGTAGAGCTACCTCCTATGGGAAAGATAGGTAATTGGGTAGGGCCAACTAGCAAACACAAATGGCCTACGATCCTCCCATTCTAGCTCTTAGTAAACTCTCCCACCCATATACCGTTTCAAGGGAGTTGAGTTTAGACTGTGTCGTGGTCTCTCTACACTATTGCAACAGCCTGGAATAAAGTCTTCCTTACCTGCTTAACATTGTCTCATGCAAATTTTGACTTGATGTTTCCAGCAGAAATGCAAACATATATACTCCAAAAAAAATGACATGCACTAGAATGTTCATAGCAGAACTCTTCAAAATAAACCTAAACTAGAAAATAGCCAACTCTCCATCAACACTTGAATGAATACATAAGTCATGGTATATTCACAAATAATACTATTCAGCAATAAGAAAAAATAGTCTACAACTACAGGCAAAAACATAGATCAGTTTTTACAAACATAACATCAAGAAAAGGAAGCTGGTCATACATAAGGACCTCCTGTTTGATTCAATTTATATAAATTACAAAAACAAATGGTCCTTATCTATCCTTTCAGAAACCAGGCTAGTGATTATCCTTGGTGGAGACAGTATCAGAAAGGGTTACTCAAGAGGTGCTGGTCATATTCTGTTTCTTGATCAAGGTGCTAGTTACATGAGTGTATTCAGATTGTGAAAATTCAGCACACTGTATAGCTGTGAAAAGTGCACTTTTCTCCATGGATATTACTCTTAACATTTTTAAAAGTCACCCAGGGATCTTGTTAAGCATGTAGATTTCAGTGCTACATTTCCAGAGCTTCAGATTTAGAAAATCTAGGATGGGACTAGGATAGGAGCATTTTAACAAGCAGGTGGTCTTGGCACACTTTGAAAAATACTGTTTTTGAGGGCTGTAAGGTAATGAAACTCTAATTACAGATTCTGTCAAAGAACCAAAGAGAGAGAGAAAAAAACATAGTAACATTTAAATGATTTAAATGTGAAAAAGGGAAAAAAATATTGGATAGAACTCTCTAATCCTAGCATTTTGAGTATATTTTTGCAAACAAAGAAGTACAGTTTAGTAAACAAAGTGAAAAGCTCTTTCTACTCTGCCCAAAATACAAAAAAAAAAAAAAAAAATTACACTATTTTTACAAGATTTTCCTGATCATTTGTGGCTTTAGGAGTGTTGGCATTGCTACGGTAATGCAGCAACAAGCAAAGTAGCCTACACTTAGCACCCGAGTGGCGGCTGAGCTGAGTATGACACAGATCTGGCCTCCTTATGTGTCATCCTTCCATCTCTAGGACTGACTCAGCCATTCTGGTATCCCCTCTGTCCTTGTACCCATTCCCTCTGATGTTGCAGTGAATAGGAATATGGCCGAGTATGCTGTGAATTGGGCATAGCAAACCTGTTCCGATGGTAGCTACACTAAGCTGCCAGCTTTTCAGAGCTTATCATCCTATTAATTTAAATCGGAGAGTCTCAGCAAGGAGCAAGACAAATATAGCTTCACCTCTTCCAGGTCGAGATGGGTGCATATCTGAGCCACACTGGGCTACTCAGGGAAAAAGATGACTAAACAAGAGCTTGTTTTATTTATATGACTCTCTAAATAAGTAAATTATTGCAACAGTTATAAATAGTCTAAAAATAACAGATAAATAAATTATAGATGTCAGCTGTGTATAAAACACCAAGAAAACATAATTTGTTGCTGCAGGTAAGGATGAAATCTCTGTACTTGGCTGTAGATTCATAAAGCTATTCTTATTCCAACTTTTTTCCTGACTTCTTTCCTCGAACATTCTCTCTTACACGATATCCCATATTTTCTCTTTAATAAATGTTGAATTCACTGATTCACTAGTTTATAGTTTTTCTGGTTTGTCTTTTGACCCATTTGAAAACTAATGGATTTGTGTTTGCCACTTTTAAATCCTCAGAAATCTTCCCTGAATCATGTGATTTTTTTGCCCCTTTTGCTGTCACTTTGGTTTTGAAAGAAGTAAATCAATACTATGGCTTAAAACGCCCTGGCACTATTGTCGGTAAATATATTGCATTCAGTTACTTTTGCTCACTAACGGTTGCTTGATATAATACCAGAGCCTCCTCTGCTGCACCAGAAAAAAAAAAAGATGCTATTTTGAGCTGTGAACCAAGGATTGATTTCTTTTAAGATATAATATATATTTTATGTATTGCATCTAACCTTATTTGTCAGGTTTCATGGAAACCTCCATTCTCATTTGTGTGCAATTGAGGCAGCCTTCTGCAGAGGTGAGGAGCTGCCTTTGTCCAGTTTACATTCTGGTAATTTTCACCTGTAGTCATTTAATCAATTGTAATTCTTAATGCCACATGCACATGTTCCAAAACACAGCCCTGAGCATCAGAAAGCCTAGGTGGACTCTTTAACACATTTCAACCTCTCTGAGTCTGTATTTCCTCACTTGCCAAATGGAAATATTAGCAATAAAGCCATTTACTTATATTTGTATGAGATAATGCGTACAAAACTGTAAACTGAAAAGCAATATGCAAATGCCAGTCAATTGTCAAAAGTTAAGCAAAGATTGTGTCATAAGAAGAATGGGCGGATTTCCTCCAGCTACTCCCACTGTCTGCTGCCCTCACAAAGGTAGGACTTATCATGAAGGAATCAATTGGATTAGCCACATTCTCTGCACCTCTATCCCAGAAGAGAGAGCCTCAGGAGAAAGCAGGCAATCTGGTAGCTATATAGTGTCACTATAAATCCTTGATCCCCAACCCCAGGGGGCTCAACGTGCCCTGTTTTCCATGTCAACGTTCATTCCTTATCAGCACAAAGACTCTCTGAAGCCTCTTCTCGTCCGACATCTCTACCTTAGCCTCTCTTTCCTCAGACAACTTCTGTCACGTCCTATTTTAAAAATACAAGGACTTGGGTGGGAAATCTCACAATCTCCCACTGCCTAATTTACCAATGCATCTCCACTCAGTGTTCCTCTTCTATGGCAAGAAAGGCTAGCCCTGTAATGCCTGCTTCTTACGTTCTACTACACCCCTCCTGTGAACAGTTAAACATGTTAAAGTCACCCCATCTTAACAAAAGTTTTTTTCTTGATAGCACATCCATCTCCAACTAGAAATTTACCTTTCTCCTCCCCTTCACAGCAAAATTTCTCCACAGATTCAATGCTTAATGTCTCCACTTTTTAACAGCCTACTCATTCTTCAACCCACTGCAATCTGGCCTCTTCCCACTCCATCACCAACAGATCGCTTGTCTTTAAAACAAATGGAAACTTTTCAGTCCTTATCTTCCTTCATCTCATGGTGGCTTTTGTTTCTGTTAATTTACCTCACTTCTTTTTCAAAAATAATTTATTGACATGGAATTCATAATGAATTTTAAATGAACAACTCAGGGACAATTAGAATATCTACAATGTTGTGCAACCACCACTTGTTGCTAGTTTCAAAACATTCCCATCACTCCAAAGCAAAATCCCTTACTCATTAAAGTTTCTCCCCGTTTTCACCTCCCTCTTCCAGGCCTTGGCCACCAACCACTCTGCATTCTGTCCTATAAATTTATCTATTCTGGACATTTTATATAAATGTAATTATACAGTATGGAGCCTCTGTGTCTGGCTTCTCTCACTTGGCATAATGTTTAAGAGGTTCATATACCTTGTAGCGTGTAATGGTACTTCATTCCTTATTATAGGTGAACAATATTATATTGCATGTATATAACACAATTTGTTTATACATTCATCTCCCTTCCTTCTTGAAATAAACTCTTCCTTTGGTTTGTGGAACACTATCACTAAGTTTTCCTCTTACTTTTTGCAAACTCAATACTTAGCATGACATTTTTGAGGTTCATCTACATTGTAGGATACGACATGCTTTATTCCTTTTAATGGCTGAATAACATATTCCACTGTATACATATACTAAAATATATGTATGCATCCCCCCCAAATTTCAAGAACTATATCTTTATACCGGGTATTTCTTCTGAACTCCAGATCCATATATCCAACGGCTGTTTGATATTGTCACTTGTCAATCCCACATATAACTGTCATACATATATAGATGATCCCTGACTTATGATGGTCCCACTTATTATTTTTCAACTTTACAATGGTGTGAAAGTGGTACACATTCAGTGAAATTTCTACTTCTAATTTTGATCTTTTCCTGGGCTACCAATATGGGATATGATACCCTCTGTCAGTGCTGGGCAGTGGCAGGGAATGGCAGCTCCCAGTCAGCTATGCAATCACAAGGGTAAAAAATTGAGACTCCACAGTGTACTGTGTTTCCAGTATTTTTGAATATGATTTTGCCCAATTATAAGCTAATGTAAGTGTTCTGAGCATGTTTAAGGTAGGCTAGGCTGAGCTATGATACTCAGTAGGTTAGGTATAGTCAATGCATTTCAATTTATAATATTTTCAATTTATGATGAGTTTGTCAGGACATAATCCCATCCTAGGTGGAGGAGCATCTGTACTTCAAACACAACATGAAAGACTAATGTTACTATGTTTTCCAAAAGGTTGTGTCTACATCTACAATTTCCCTTTCAGTAAATGGCATTGCCATTCATCCTGTTATCTAAGTAAAAAACCTAGGTGTTATTCTTGATTTTTTACTCTCTCTCTCTCTTCTGCCATATTTAGTCACCAAATTTATTCAGTTTATCTCTTTAATATCTCTTGAATCCAATCACTTCACTCCAATCCCATCAATATCAACCTTGTCCAAGTCACTATCTTGTCTCCTGTAAATTAAAATAAATGCTTTTTAGCTGACGCCCATGCCTCCAGGCATCGTCTATCTTCCACATATCTTCTGCAGCCAGAGTGACTTTCTAATATGCATCTCTTATGGTGCCAACTCTTTGATGAAGGAAACTCTTCAATAGCTACATACTGCCCTCAAGATGAAGTACAAACTCCTTAAAATGTTTCTTTGACCCTTCAAGAACTGATTCTGCTTACTTCTTCCAACTCATCTCTAGCCGCTCTTCCTAGCGTTCTGCATCCCATGCATAATAGATTTTGGTTTTTGAACAGGCTACCCTCTGTTCTTTTTTAAAAGTCTTTGAACTAGCTATTTCCTCTGCCTAGAACACTCTCCTCACACAACATATTATCACTTTTATCTTACCAATTCTTACTCATTTCTGAAAGACCAAGTATTTTCTTTCTGTCTTCAGTATGGATTTTATTCCCATCCTGTTTCGGTTCTCCTACATTCTGAACTACTGCACAGTGTACAATGTTAGCTTTCCTGCCATTATCTCAAACTTATGGACCTTCTTCCTGTTCAGCAGAAACGAGGTCTTTTTGCATATTTTTTGAGAATATTAAAGCACAGGTTCCTAAAATTTTCATTAGTTCTGAATGAAAATAATTTTTAGATTATATACTTTCTTTAGCCTTCCTTTTGTGATAGTGAAGATATATTTTAAAGACTGTGGCTGAGTCTTAACGAGATACTCTTCTGTACTCCCACAAATCCCCCTCTTTCCATAATTCAAGGTCAGTTTATGTAGAACATGGAACACCCAACATGGAAACATATTCCATAATGCTATTGCAAAAGTTTGAGCTTTGGGAATTTAACTCGGAAGATTGTGATGACAAATAAAAATCGTGCCACACTGACTGTGTTAACTAATTAAAATTCAGAAGAAAATTGAATAAAATGAGTAAATATACTTTACTGCAAAAAGGAAATCTTTTAACATGTTTTAGACAAAGATAATATTAAGAATTTGTATGTATTCGTTACTGGCTGAATGTTTCTGTTCCCCCAAAAGTTTACATGTTGAAGCCTAATCCCCAATGTGATAGTGTCAAGAGGTAGAGCCTTTTTGGAAGTGATGAAGTCCTGAGGGCAGAAAGCTCATAAATGGAATTAGTGCCTTCATAAAACAGGCCTGAGGGAGTCTGTTTGCCCCTTTGCCATGTGAGAGAACAGCAAGAAGCCATCCTTTGTGAAGCAGAGAGCAAGGTCTCACCAGACACCAAATCTGCTGGCACCTTGATCTTGGACTTCCCAACCTCCAGAATTTCAAGACATAAATTTCTTTAGTTTACAAATTACCCAGTCTAAAGTATTTTGGTCTAGCATCCCAAACAGACTAAGATACTACTCATGATTTTGAGTGTTTTAAATACATCTTTGTAAAAGATGGTCAACTTGAAAATGCAAAGAAAAAACAAAAGTTTTTCTGAAATATTTTGTAAAGATTTTCAAAGAAATAGAATAAAACACTGGCTATGAAAAAATAACTCAAAAACGCTCAGCAAGTACTAGTGTCAGGGTAAAAAACAGTGAATAAAATTGGAAATGAACACTGATTTCACTGTTCAGTCTGAGTGAAATAATAAAACAAAGCAGTTGAACTGATGAAAAAGAAACTAGACTTTTTCTTAAGTGTTCCACATTTCTGAATCACCCACGTGTGACTTTTAAAAAGTGTAGTGTTCTTGGCATGTAAAACAAAGTTAACAGCACTGCTTTATCTTTTTAAAGTCCACAAAAGACACATTAACATATTCTATAATTTAACATTTAAAAATTGTCTTGGATTATGTAAGTCTCACATGAAACAGATTCTACTTGGGGCACATCAGGAAGTAATGAGAAGAATCTTGCATCAATGGTCAAGTAAGTGAGATTCTTGTTTAAGACTTACCACTAACTAAGTAACCTCAAAGAAATCACCTAGCTTCAGTTTCTCTGGGCCACATTTTCCTCTCCTATGAAATAGTAAGTGGGTTGTACTAACTGCTCTCTAAGGTCTCTTTCAGCTTAAACTCTAGTATGGAACAAAATTGAAAAGCAAATGTACTTTTCACTAAAATAATTACTTACTACAGAGTATAATTGCTTCCTTTTGGTAAAAGGACATGCTCGTTATACTCATTTTTATGTGTATAGCACTGTTTTCTATTTACACAGTGTGCCTATAAAGCTAGATGATGTTTTTTGAACAAGCACAGAAGCACTTGTTCTTGCAAATGAATCTAGTCCCTTCTTAGATGGCTAAGTCCAGAGATTGCAAACTTATTCTACTTGTGCCTAGATTGATCAGTTTGAAACTCTTAAAATTATTTTCTGAGGCCGGGCACAGTGGCACCTGCCTGTGGTCCCAGCTACTTGGAGACTGAGACAGGGATATCACTTGAGGCCAGGAGTTTGAGGTAGCAAGGCACTCTCTTCATGCCTGTGAATAACCACTGCACTCTGGTCTGGGCCAGACCCTGTCTCTGAATGAATAAATAAAAATGCCTTACCCTACTAAAAAAATTATTTTCTGAACTGAAAATATATACTTTCAAACTTACTTAATATTTCATGAATTTATTCACTTACCAAAGATATACTCATTAGAGATAAGTCTTAATCTTTTGACTGTGTTTTTGATTTTTTTTGTAACAATGAGACATATTTTATAGTCAAGATTGGACAGGAAGATAGAGTGATAATGCTGGATAATAAGACATTTGGTTTCTAAAATGTGTGATTTAATTATAACGTGAAAAGATGAATTTTCTTGTGTGGATGGTAATACAGTATTTTTTTTGAAAAATCTCGAAAGAGTTATTATAAACATGGTTTGAAAAATAGCAGCATATTTATAATAAATGTATGCATTCCCAGGGGGAATACTTTGAAGTATAACATTCTCTGATTATATAAGTTATACTATGATTTCTTTAAAAAATCAGTTTCATTACTGTATCAACAGACATACTTATGATACTCATAAAATTAAATCTGTGTTCCAAGGAGCATATATCTGATGTGATTTGCTAGTTTTGGAATTCTACTTTCCTCCGTTACTCTTTTCCTTAAGCCACTTTCATTTTCAATCTCCAGATAAATAAAAAAATAAATTATTAAAGGGAAATTTTAAAGTTTCCTTAGCAGAGTGATCTTAAAGCTTCACGTAAGAGTAGGTACTTAATGGAAACTTGTTTCTATGGCCTGGACACTGGGGAACTCTGTCTCACTTTCTCATCAATACTGTGGCAAGCTCTTTGCCAGACTGAATTAAATTTCTCTTGAAAGTAAATCCATATTTGGAAAGATATGCAAATATTATCATTTATTCTGATATATTTTTAATACCATAGATCTTTTGGCACAGGAAATAAATCGAGAAAATATATCTATTTTAAGTTGTACTTTCTACTACTTAGAGACAACTATGTTTTTCTGTATAGTTTACTTTCCCCCAGTCACATAAAAGGATGAATTCTAAAACTACTATATTTGCTTGTTAAAACAGACAACACAGTCTGCTGTCATTAGCATGTATAAATGTCCTATTTAAAAAATCTTTTAAAATCTGTAGATCACTTTGGGTAGTCTAGACATTTTAACAATGTTGAGTCTGCTGATCCATGAGCATGGTATGTTTTTCCATCTGTTTACATCCTCTGCTAGTTCCTTCCTCAGTGTTTTGTAGTTCACCCTGTAGAGATTTTTCACCTCCTTAGTTAAATATGTTACTAGGTGTTTTATTTTCTTTGTTTCTATTGTAGAAGTTATTGAGTCTTTGATTAGGTTCTCAGCTTGAGTGTTGTTGGCATATATGAGTGCTACTGATTTGTGTACATTGATTTTGTAACCTGAGACTTTGCTGACTTTATTTATCAATTTCAGTAGTCTCTTGGCAGAATCTTTTGGATTTTCTAAATATAAGATCATACGATCATATCATCAGCAAAGAGCTATAGTTTGATCTATTCTGCCCCCATTTGAATACCCTTGATTTCCTTCTCTTGTCTGATTGCTCTGGCTGGGACTTCCTAAAAATATTTTATTTGTATTTGTATAAATTTATGGGGTACGAGTGTAATTTTTTTACTTGCATAGATTTTGTAGTGGTGACCTTAGGGATTTAGCATATCCATCACTCAAATAACATACATTGTATTCCTTAAGTAATTTCTTATCATTTACCCCCTTCCCATCTCCTCTTCCTTCCAAGTCTCCATTGTCTTTCATTCCACACTCTATGTCCATGTGTACACATTATTTAGCTCCCATATGAGTGAGAACATGCTAAATTTGTCTTTTTGCATCTTACTTATTTCACTTAAGATAATAGTCTCTGGTTCCATCCATTTTGTTGCAAAATACATGATTTAATTATTTTTTATGGCTGAGTAGTGTTCCATTATGTCTATATACCACATTTTCTTTATCTAATCATCTGTTGATGATTGATTCCATATCTTTGCTATTGTGAATAGTGATGCAATAAACCTATGAGTGCAGGTGTATTTTTGATATAATGATTTCTTTTTGGGGGGTAGAAACCCCCTTTAAGGGAAAAATATTTAGAAACATTAAAAACACAACTGAATTATTTTCTTCCATTCTTGAATTTTACTCTCTTGTCTGTCATCTGATTCTTTACTTTTTCTTATCCTTTATTTATTCATTAATCTAGATTTTATATTCTATATTCTATCATATTGTCATTTTTCCACCCTAAACTGAAATTGTTTTAAATAGAGTTTTGTTTATTAATTTTTAACATGATTTTTTAACACATACCACTTGAAATATGGTCAAAGAGAAAATACTGGCAGGTTTTTTATTTGGGTTTTGATTTTATATTACTGTCAATCCTGAGTCAACATCCTGTTATAATGATCAATCATAGATTCACAACCACTTTCAGGGAGGAAAATTTTTAAATAAATGTGGATAAGTTGGTATTTTGTGTCATTTTTTTACTAAGTTCAAGTTTGTACTTTCTACTAAAAGTAGCTAAGTCCTGTAATGATAACTCTCAACACATGAACTCCTTGACAGGACACTCATAGACAAAGTTCCTCCAAGTACATGGGTTCATCATGTCCATTGTCTAAAGGAAACCTTCCTCAGCCATGTACAATGTAGTTTACCAGAGCAAAAATCAGTGATTCTCTAAAGTGAACTCTATCCTTTACTCAAAGCAAAACAAAACAAAACTTTTCTCATGCATACTTAAAACAGTGTATGTGTGTGTTATTTGAATTGCAGAAGTACTAACAACTAATGAAAAACTCTGTTCTTTATTTATGAAAGAATAAGGTAATAGAACAAAATTCCTGTCTCTTATGAACTCAGCAGAATAAGTTGACCTGCAAACCCAATATATGAAAAGGAGACTGAGAATCCCAGAATCTATCTCTTTTCACACTTGGTCTAGCTCCCTGAGATTCAACCTCCAGGAGTGCTAGACTGTGGGCCTTTGCACGAGCTAACTTCTTTCATTATCTAGCTAATTTTACACAATTTCAAAGGTTCTGTCTTTACATTATTCATCTTGAAAGTCTTTTCTGACCATCTGAGACCAAGTGTGGTTATAATGCTTGGGTCCCCACAGTACCTTCTACTGACCCCCACTGCAGTGCATTACAATTTCTCATTTCCATGTATGAGCAAAGACCATGTCTTATTCACTGTTATATCCCCAATACATTCTATAGTGCTTGGTATATACATGATACTTAAAACATAATCTGTTGAATGAATCTTCACTAAAAAGTGTTTTGCCAACTAATTTTATCCTGAGAGTAGTAGTATCTAATCATCCATAGCTCTCCAGACTCATGTTGATTCTTGAAACCAGTTTCTGCACCACCAGGTCAAAAATCAGTAACAAGGAAAGAGAGTTTCTGAAATCTCAACCTTATTCGTGACCTTGCACACTTCATTGACTATTCCTTTGTATTGACTCAACTCATATTGCATCAAAATACAGGCCTCTTGGCTCTAATCCAAGGCTTTGGTTCTTTGGGGACGGACATTGACTTTCTCCTGCCTGGATTTGCCAATTGTCATTCAGACTTGTCCATTTTGAAGTACTCTCAGAACGAACACAGCAAAATTCAGCTCTTCATGCTCCAGAACATGACCTTGTCTGGGTGTGCCACTTTGTGGATAGGGATTTCATTATATAAATATTTGGTATGATTTTGTGTCCAAGACACAACATAACAACAGTGCTCATTTGATTTTATTTGCTTTTTGACTCTATTAATATAATACACTGAGCCTCACAATCCCACCTCAATAATATAAAGGTTAAATAATTTAATATGAAGCAAGATACATCATGTAACCTTATTGAATTATAGTAATGGATCACTTAATGATGGGGGCATGTTCCAAGGAAAATGTCAGGTGATTTTTTCATCTTGCAAACATCTTAGAGTATACTTACACAAACCTAGATGGTATAGCCTACTACAAACCTAGGTTATACAGGATAGCCTATAGCTCCTAGGCTACAAATCTGTACAGCATGTTACTGTACTGAATACTGTAGGCAATTGTAACGCAGTGGTAAGTATTTGCTTTTCTAAACATGTCTAAACATAGAAAAGGTACAGTAAAAATATGGTATAAAAGATAAAAAATGGTACACCTATATAGGGCAGCTCCATTCTAATTTTATGGGACCGCTGTCTTATGTGTGATCCATAATAGACAAACATGGGTTATGCAGCACATGACTCTATGAGCATTTAACAAACAAAACTTAATTACTATGGTTTGGTGTTATAAATGTATAATATGCTTAATTTCATAATACAGTTTTCTCATAAAATGAAATTGACATCTACTATTTGTCAATATTTCTCTGGTCATCCATGTCTATGCTTTAACATATTCGCCATTACAGTGAAAATCATCACCCTTAGGAATCTGTGAATGGGTCGTAACAGGCTCCCTCCCTGCCCCTCCCAATTTAGTTCCTCTGAGAAAGTAGAAGAGCTCAAAATGTTTACCAGTTAGCTACATAACACCACACACAAATAAATATTAAATATGCTATTTCCATTTTTCTTTGCTGTCTTCTATTATTTCACCAGCAGTATCAAATGTGAGAGCCTCTGGACTCACACTAAGCCAAGAAAATTGGGAGGGTGTTAAGTACTAACATAGGAAAATCATGTGATGAAAATACATTTATTCTATAGTTTATACAATTATAAACTATATAATTATAAATTATAATAAACTATAATAATATGTAGCTTATTTGCACATCTTAATTTTTTTTATTTTTTATTTTATTTTTTAACTATTATTTTTTTTTGAGACAGAGTCACCCTGGGGAGAGTGCAGTGGTGTCATTGTAGCTCACTGCAGCCTCAAATTCCTGAGCTCATGCGATCCTCCTGCCTCAGCCTCCTGAGTAGCCGGGACTGCAGGCATGCACCAGGACGCCCGGCTAATTTTTCTATTTTGTAGTAGAGACTGATCTTGAGCTCCTGAGCCTCAAGCAATCTTCTCACCTCAGCTCCCCCACAGTGCTAGGATTATAGGCGTGAGCCACTGTACCCAGCTAATTTTTTTGTTTTAAATGAGGCATTAAAATTTGTTAAAAATGAGGCTTCAAGAGCTATCCTGACTTACGTAATTTTGAGAAAAAAATCTGGAGTAATTTTCTAATGCGCTTTCCCATTAAAATGGCATGCTTGATAGAAAAAATGAATGTAGAAAGGAGAGAAAGAAAAAAGAAGAGAAAGAACAGAAGCGCTCATTAGAAGGTAAATAGAAAAGAAGAATATCAAGGATTACCTGAATTTACTTGAACCATTGAATTTACTTGAATCATTTTGTGAAATGGCTCAAGTATACATTATTCAAAAAATGTTAAAGACAGAGTCCTTGTAATCAAAACATGGTTTAAAATTTTTTTTCGACTGGTAATACATTTAAGTAGCATGTCTGGGCATCTTGAATGAACTGGTGTGTCTGATCTAAAAGAAATTGATTCATGAGATTAAGAAAGCTCTGGAAGAACACTTAGGTATGACTTTTACTGGGGTTCAGACACACATGGACATGACTGACAAACAGTGGGGTAGTCTGACAGAAACCTATTTACAAGGGAAACTGAACAGCAGGGAAACCTCCCAGGAGAGAATGCATCCTAGAGAGGAAGAAAATACCCTGATAAATGTGAACAGTTATGTAACAGGTATGTACCCGTTGGAAAGAATCAGCATTCTGAGAGAAATAGAGTCATACCTTTCTTTATCTCCCAGATTCATGCCTGGCTGGAAGGACAGAAAGAATTATAAGGAAAAAAACAAACAAACAAACAACAAAACATAGAGCCCTTTTAGGAGGAGTACGAGCACAATTAGAACACAACTTTGGTACCCTGGACGGTCAGGTCTGCTACCAACAGCAAATTGTCATGCCTGGTGGGAACTGCAGAGCAACAGCAGACAAAGATAGTCCCCCTCTGGGCTTGGCAGGGGTGTGGCGGCCACTTTCAGGCACTACAGTGTGAATACCACAAAGTAGACTTACACCTGAGTTTTCTAGAAGCTCAAAGAAGTACTCGAGGGAGCAGAGGTGATTTACATAAAGAGGCATGACCTGAGCCAGGATAGCCATCATATGGGACAATACTTTCCAAGATGTGAAAGGGGTTAAGTCTACTCATTTATGAGATTTCCAGGTCCTTTAGTTTCCTAGTAAGACACTCAGTTTAAAATATTACGGAATATTCTATGAAGATGTTAATCTGTCCCCCAGCCTCATTCAGCCGCCCCACCCCCAAGTCCTCAGACAGAATCAGAATCCAGGCAGTCTGCGTCCCAGGGCCATGCCCTGCACCTCCACAATGTGCTTCCTGGCTAACTCCCAAGCTCTCCCACAAAGATTATGTCAACTTCTCCACCCTTCCCCTGGGACAGACTATTCAACTTCTGCTGCTAACCGGCATCTTCTGTAGAGGTTTTTTGAGGATATTCAAAGATTCCAAAATTCTTGAAGAGGCGGAAAGGCTATTGTTCCCAAAGTAAATGGCCTTTCCATATTTCATGTGACATTTTGAAAAATAATTAATTGTTTTAAGGCAGGACTGTGCAGGGAGCTAAGTCAGTTCTTTTCACCCTCTAGTCATTTTGCTTTCTATATTCGGAGAAAGAAATTGCACGTCATCTTTGCTTCTGAGGGAAAAAAATGCCCTGTATTATTAATACAGAGATAATTCCTGTACTTTCAAATGTTTGTGAAGTATAATAAACCAAATGGTTTCACGGTTGGAAAAATCTCCCCTCCCCCAAACCTTAAACTTTCAGAAACAAGGCAGGAATTGTAATGTTTTCTTGTTAGACTCCATAAAGGTTACTTTTGTAAGTAACTTATAAGTTACAGACACATATTACTGTTGAGGGAAAAGTAATTTGTTGTAATCATTTTTAATTATAGTTATTTTTAATTATCTTTGCTGTATGTGCAAACATTAAATATACAAACAGTGCTGCTATGGCACAGATGGCTGGTACTTGTTACCCAGGCTGTCAAGCATCGTTTGAACACCACTGCCTCCTTTTCCCTAATTGTAAGGAAAAGCAACAAAGTTCATTCTCAGAAACAATTTTCATGTTTAAGAGAACTGGCTGTTACTAAGAATGGGAGAACCAAGTTATGGAAAATATTGTCACCTTTTCTCTCTCCCTTGGTGATGCTTTTGAACTCCTCTCCATGTAAGATCCTCCTCACTCTATATTGTTCTGGGGTGCTACCTAGACATGCTTATATTTGGTTTTTCTCTGGCACAATCAACTAACCAAAATCTGGAATGATTAAAAAAAAGAGTTCCCTTTTAAAATTTGAGTATGTGCGTTTAAGTGGCAATATGAAGTGTATAGATGGACAAGGATTCCAAATATCTAGTTTTATTAAAGTCCATACACACATATACATGCACAAAAACAAAGTAAAACTACTTAATAACCTAAGGTTTTAATGCTATTAGCTCATTGATGTCAACATATGATTAAAGAAAATTGCTCAAATTTTTTTTTCAATTTCCACGAGAACTGGTATATCTGCCACCTGGTGGCCAGCACTGGTGTGGGTCAACTCCAGTTTGAATGGCTCTAATGGAAGATGCATTTGCTCTGTGGGCATAGAGCCAAAAGTCAAAGGTGCCATCATTATCCTAATGTTAAATTCCTCAGATCAATGCCAAGAAAAAAACTGCTCTTGGCTTAACTTGATGTTGGTCAATACATTATATTTCCATTTATACATTTTTTATCTGTTGTTGATTATTTACTATTGTCTATGCAGACATGCTGGACTACAGCTATGGGGAAAAGAAAGAAAAGAAAAGAAAAGAAAAGAGAAGAGAAGAGAGAAAAGAAAAGAGCCTTGATAATCAGCTTTACAAAGAAAAGAATATTCTCTATAAATATGAAATTGTAACCAAAAGAATAATTCAGATTCCTAAAAAAAAAAAGAAATTCAACCCATAAAGATAAAAATAGGTATAAGATACTAAAAAGAGTATGGTTCACTGGCAGTTCATATCAGTTTGGGTGGTAATGAATGGGGTAATTTCTGTCTACACTGACCCACCACGTTACCACCAATCATTCTGATGATCTGGGAGCACAGAAAGAACTTGGAAAAAATCTAACCATATTTATTTTCCAATGGTTTGAATTTTTTGAATGTCTGGGAGAATTTAGATACTACTATAGTCCGAATGTTTGTGTCTCCAAAATTTCATATGTTGAAACCTAATCACCAATGTGATGGTATTAGGAGGTGAGGTAGTTGGCAGGTAATTAGGTCATGAAGGTGGAACTCTCATAAATGGGATTAGTGCCCTTATAAAAAGAGGCCACAGAGAACTGCTTTGTCTTTTTCCACTCTATGAGGACATAGTGAAAAGGCTCCATCTATGAACCAGAAAACAGGCCCTCACTAGACACCAAATCTGCCATTGCTTTGATTTTGGACTTCTCACCTCCAGAACTGAGAGAAATAAATTTCTGTTGTTTATAAGTTACCCGATCTATGGGGTTTTGTCATGGGAGCCCAAAACAAACAGACTAAGACAAGTACTAATGTGTTAAAAGATATGCAAAACACAAGAGATGAAAATTTAGATAATCTCTTCTCATATGCAGCTAAATGAGATAAATTAATTTGAGACAACATTTACTGAGGAAGAAAACTATAAATTTGAAAAGAAGTTACATTATCTTTGGACAGAAATAATTGTTAATGGTATTGAGATAATTAAAAATCAAGTTTTAATTTGTCACCAAAGGTGCCAGATGGACAGTCCCAGAGTGAATGTCTGTTTTTATCACAGAAACAAGTTAACAAAGACTGCTCTGCCATTTCATGCCAATTTTATATTTAATGATTAAAATCACCCTTATTAAAACCATAGTACTTTGCTGAGAATATGGATGAGTTATATAGCACTATTTTCTCAACTTTGGGAATGTGACAAACAGTAGAATACAGTTAAGTTTTCAATTACTGTGAGCACATCACCTAACAAATAAGCTAGAAGTGAACGATTTCATCTTCTGTTATTTAAATTAGTGTCTACTACATGAGTCAGAATTTCTAGTTTAAAGTCTGTGCTACAAATGCTCATTTTAATTGTATGAACCAGTCCAGAAACATACTCTTTACCAAAGAAAGGGCCTAACATAAAGTCTAAGGGTTTCAGAACTGTAGTCTTTTTAATACAACTACACATAATGCATAAATTTAAAAAATAATAATATTTAAAAGCATAAGCTGAATGGAAAACAGGAAGCCAGAGACATATGTCAGTACTGAACCCAGTTTTGCCCTAAGGGCAAAGGTCAAAATCCAGTAACATGGAGCTTCCAAAGGAAAAACTGGAGCCTTCCCTTGGCACCAGAATAATTCTAGAATTTTGGGGCTGCAGATAGCACAATGGGAAGTGAAAGGGTGAATTTCCTCCACAGAAGGGTAGGACAAGAAAACCCTCTTATTCCAAATTTAGAGCTAGCTGGAGGAAAAGAAAAACCTCCCCTGAGAATGCATTGCCACACACCAACCCCCACAAGAGATGATAACACCAGTTCACACTTTCATTTGTGGTTCCAAAAGTCCATTAAGCTTAGTATTTATTCCTCATGTTTTAGGATTGGTGGTGCTCCCAGGACCTATCAGAAGTCAATGCAACTCTTCATGGGAGAAACTTACCTTTCACTCAGATCTCAAAAAGTCTCAAAAATAAAGTTTCAGAGATCACATCTACAATACAAAAATAAGCCAATACAACACTTTGAGCAAAATTCAACAGAAACGCAAACATAATCAAACACACAGAGACCTCTAAATGATCAGATACATAATAATACGTATGTTTACTGTATATTTAAATATAATAAATATAGTAGATTGTGATAACACTCTCTTTTTCTTAGTTGCTTACCTATTTATTCTATTACTCAAGAAATCTCCGAGTCATTAGTATGTGCTTGCACATCTGGCCGTCCTTGCCCGTGGAGTTCACCGAAGTACCATTTTTCTAGCCTACTGTGCTCAGCTGCTCTCCCTTCCCTCTTATCCCTTGCTCCAGTAAAACCTGAATTCCAACTTGAAAAAAAACGGTGGACTGGAAGCAGCACACCACCCCCAAGGAAAGAAGTGAAAAATGCAGGCAGCTGCCTACATACGGGGCGCTCTTCTCTGAACCAACATTGTGAAATCACAGAGAAGCAGCGTGGGACACTCAGTGCGGAAACAAACAAACAAAAAAAGGGCAGTATATATAGCAAGATCAGAGAAGACGTGGGAGAGAAAGAATAGGAGGACAGAGTGCTGGGGCACCGCGCTCACCCTGTGGGCGCTGTGTGAATTGTGAGATGTCTCCCTCCACTGCCACAGATCTCTACGTGGTCTGACAGGGACCTGCCTGGAGTCTGTGCAGTCACTGCACCAGACAACGGGCACAGTGGGGATCGGGCAGCAGCTAAAGCCATCCTGAGCTGTCGGGTGCGCAGCGCCAGGTCCACACCAGGCTGGGGAGGGAGTGGACTGACAGCTTCCCTGAGCCAGCCCCTGTGATTGGAAACCAAGCGCTTCTCCCCAACAGTGCAGTGGGATCCGAGCACAGGAATTCGCTGCGGCGCAGCAGGCTCCAACCTGAGAGGCTTTGGGCCACTGCTTCGGCAGGTCCTGCGTGGGGTGGGGAGGACTCCGTGGTCCCTGGGCCACTGGAACTGACTTCTGCCCACCTGACTTGGCATCCGCACCGTTACCGAGGCTCCAGAAGAACAAGCCACTTGCTCGGCCTGACTCCACCCCCCAGGCTCCAAGTGCTTCCTGCTTGCTGAGCCCTGACCCTGCCTGCCAGGTCGGATCAGCCCCGCCACCTGCACGGCCCTGCTCAGAGGCTCTGCTTAGATGCCCTTCTCCAGGCTCCTCCCCAGTCCCAGCTCTGAGGCTCTCCTGCCGGATCCTGAGGCTCCGTCTCTGAGCCTCCAGAGCTCCCATCAGGCCTGAGACACAATTCCCAAGATTCCAGTGCTGCACCTAGACCCCCAAACACCACCCCACAGGCTCCAACACCACCGCAGGGCCAGAAGAACTGCTCCGAAGCCCGAGGCCCCTGCAGGGCCCCCCTAGCCTTGAGCCACCAGTGCACTGCAACCTGGCTCAAGCAAATGCCCACAGCCAGTGAAACCACAACAACTACCTAGATAGCCTCACCCAGCTGCCGCTGTCGCCTCTGTGGGGAAACCCTGGGTAGAGCAATCTCCACAACACCAGCCTCAGTGAAGAGGCTCTTGCCCAGCTCCCAACGCAAATATCCTGCAAATATTTGGCGAATAACCCAACACCCAACACAAACAGCATTCAGCACACGCTTGAGCGGAGGCAATCACAGGTAAACAGAACAAATCAGAACATCTGCATTACAGGCTTCTAGTGCACACGACCCTCCTCTGCCACATCAACATTCCAGAGTAGGGGGGGAAAGACAGTGGCACCTAGGAACCTCCCCTTACTCTAATCAAGCAGGAGAGTTCCCAGCAAGGAACAGGTGCCCTGCAGACTATTATCCCTGAGTTAAGAAAAGAGATTTCACATGAGAAGGAACCAGCAAAAAAATCCTGGCAACATGAAAAATCAGAACACATCAACACCCCCAAGGGATCACAGTGGAGCTACAGCAGTGAACTCCAGCTACAAGGAAATTGTCAAAAAGACAGAAATGGAATTCAGAATATGGATGGCAAATGAGATGAATGGAATCGAAGAGAAAGTTAAAAACCAACAAAAATGAGCCAAAAAAATATTTCAGGAAATTAATGAAAAAGTCACCAAAGAACTAGATAACATAAGGAAGGATATAATTGAACTTAAAGCAATGAAAGAGTCATTGAGGGAATTTTAAAACACAGCAGAAAGTTTCAGCAACAGGATAAACCAAGGAGAAGAAGGAATCTCAGAGCTTGAATATAAGCCTCTTGAGCTAACCCAATCATTTAATGAGGCAGGGAAGAGAACAAAGAAAGCAGAGTAATCACTTAGATAGATATGAGACTAGGCAAAGTGAACTAACATATGAATTATAAGTATCCCTGAGTGAGAACGAGACAGTGCTAAAAGCATGGAAAATGCCTACTTTGAAGGCGACTGAGGTATCATTGTCCTATGGATACAAGATACAATGTTTCTTGTATCATCTTCAATAAATACGTCTATTTTTCCTAGTACATGGCTGGATACTTTCCGGACAGACTTCTTATAGAGCTAACATACTTTCACAACTCAAACCTAAATCTTAAAGCAACTGAAGTCCGGAGGTCAACAGTCCAGTACTCATGCAAGGGCTCAACAGTTGCTAGCGGAACCACAGCCTTTCTGCCTTATCCTCCGATACACAGATGTCGGCCTTCGTCTTCACGCTTGTGGCCTCAAGGCTATAAAGTTACTGTTTCTCCTTCAGACATCATAGCCACATTCTGGGCATAAAGAAGAAAAGAAGAGCACCAGGAATGATATCTGCATCAGTAAAGTTAAGACTTTTCCAGAAATCTTCCCTTACCTTTTATTGGACAGAACCGTGCCATGTGTCTGTCCCAACTGCAAAGGAGTATGGAAAACAAGTATCTTTAGCTGATATATTAGCTCTCTGAACACAATCAGAATTCTCTTGGTGAGTAAAAAGGAGCAATGTATAATGTGTAGATAAACAGTTTCTGCCATGTCTAGCAAAGAATACTGGGCCTGTTTTATAATCTACAAGAAAGGCCACGCAAGTTGAATGAACATTAAGCAATAGGTTAAAAATACGGTTCCTGTTTTCACGCAAATATCTTTTCACTTTAAAATTACAAAGATCATTGTTCATCAGATCATTCTTCCTCAGAGTCAATTGAATATTGGGAAACTACTTAGTTCACTCTGATTACAAGCAATTGGTCTTGGTTGGCTGGCTTTCAGGTGAATGCCCAGAAGATGAGGGTATTCTGTTCCAATACATGTTCTAATTCTTTTAATATTCTTCTGTCCCAGTCAGCTCCTTTTCATGGTTTAGAAGTTCAAAAGCAGAAACGGCCTAGGAATATTGGTCTACAAATAGTTACATCCTTATGAATGTGGCTGACTATAGTATAAGAAATGCTAAGTAAACATGCTACTCTTGAGAAATTTGTCTGCTTATGTGTGGGATTTCCTCTACACATTGACTGCTAGAAAGCTCACAGTCAAATTTGTGGTCTACTCTTACCAAGTCTATAGAACTTTGGTGGTACATATTTCTGCCAGAACTTCTTTCTTGACACCATTTTTCTCAGGTACACATGATGTATTCTCTTTTACCACATTATATACATCGTCATAGGCTAAGCATTTTTGCAAAAAGGTAGGATGAAAATAAACTCAAATGTTCCTGGATAAGTAATACATCTCATAGGCCAGATATTTTCTGCATATTGTGCATTGTGTTACGAACTCTGAAGGCACGCAAGAGAATGAGAACACATGTTATTTGTTTATAAGAATCATAGGCATGTGTGTATATCCTCCTTGTCCATGTCCAGCAGTGGAATTCAATTTACAAATATGAAAACACTAATGAAATTAAGTGTAAATTAAGAGTTAACATCTGTTCAGAGGTGCCAAATGAAAAGTAAGTAAAGACAGGACTTGAAAAAGGTGAATAATTGGTTGCTCTTTGAGGAAAGAGTGAGACATTATTAAAGAAGAGGGGAGCCCTGGAGAAAGAACGAAAGAGTGAAAGGCACAGGTGTGGAGGTGAACGTGTGGAATGGAGAGCCGTCAGGTCATGCGAGTGTGGTAAGTGTCCGTAAGACACATCAGGCTGATGCGAGTAGGATTTAGAAGGAGAAAAGTGGGTAGCTTTATGTTTGATTCAGCAAGACATCAGGGACCATGTTATTTTGGAAAAGAAAAGAGAAGTGAGGAGTCAGTGTTTTAGGAAGATTAATTTTGTTAGATTAATTTTGAAGAATGGGCTGGCTTGAAACCGAATTGAGGCAGAACAGCTAGGCGTCTGTTAAAATAGTCTGTGTGTGAAGTTATGAGAGCCAGGACAAAAACGGTAACTGTTGAAATGAAAACAAGTAGATAGAGTAGAGTCATTATAGGGGGCATCGACAGTCTCCAACTTTAAAGGGAATCCAGGTGAAAAGCGGAGGTTAAACTGACTGCGTGGCAGCCCTGGTCATGCTTACAATAGTGCATGTGTCGCTATCTAGTTCTACAGATAGAGGAGTTTACAAATAGTGTACCCTATGTCTACAAGTTGTACCAATTGTAAAATAATATACCAGTTACTGTAATTACATGGATGGTTTCTGAAATAAAGCATTGGTTCTATCAACTCTCTGAAATTTATCTTGTATTTGACCTCTTCTTTACAAAGTGTTTTGGCTTGTACCAAAGACGGATGATAAGCCTCCAAAAGTCCAAGGATTTGTGCCACTCTGCGCAAAGGTCATAGTAACAGATATCTTAAAATGTTACCAGCTGTTCATACCTGAAGTCTCCAACATCATTACGCTTCCTGGATCTGGTGAGGATGGCTGGCTGTTTGCCAAAATCTATACTTTCCTTTCTTCCTGGAAACCAAACTTGACTACATTTCCTTTAGGTGTGGCTGTGTGAATGAGTTCTTGCCAATGCCCACATCCACTCATTCATTCTATGAATTTCATAGAATTATTTTCATGTATTTCACTTCCATGTGACCTTGGAAACCACATTGAAGTTGGTAAAAGGACAATCACTCTGGGTGCCTGAAGGATTGCATAAACCCCTCCCAAGGAAGACCTGTTAGGATCTTGAACTGTTATGTGAATTACATGTTAATTTCTCCAAGTGCTTAAGCCATTATATACGTTAGGGTGTATTTGTTCCAGCAGTTAACCACCCCAATACACTAACAACCAGGTATTAAGTTTTCCTATGAAAATATTAATTGTCAAAGGTCACATAATGGCTGTGATTCAGTCCTTTAAGAAGACAGTAAATATCAGATTAAGCATCAAATTTCAGCCAAAAATGGAAATTTTTTTAAAAAAACTTACATGATCTTCCAAATTTTGTAGATCCTTCCTATGAACCTAGAGCTGAAAGGTGTTGCTTGTTGGGTAATATATAGCATTGAAGGTTATAAAACCACATCCAAAAGATAAAGCCAGTAACAAGAAGCAGATCCACTGAATAGTGCATCAAACAGAATATGCTCATATGGTGGATAAGGACTGGCAACATTAATAAAAGATGTTAGAGGAGTAATTTGAAACATCTGTGGATCTCAAAATTGTGTGCTCAAAAGAGGATTTACTAGTTATTACTGATATCTTTCCTCCTTCCTTTGTATTATTTTATACATATTTTTGTTGTATGGCATATATAAAGTGCACAAATTCTGAATGTATAGTTTGATGAATTCTTACAGTGTAAGCACACCTCTTGTCCACGTCACTTATTCTCAGTCCCAGAGCTAATTACTCTTTTGATTTTCTTTTTACTATGTTGTTGGCTTCAAGTTATAATATTAATACTAACATGGTTGATTCTTGTTATTTGTGGTAGTTATGTTTTTTAAAGTTGCCACAAACACTGAATTAGTGAGTATAGAACCACTGCACCTGGGACAGAATTAGATTCCTGTGACCATCTGGTCACAATATTTCCATCAACCAATCAATATTGAAGCTAGTTTTATGCGTATTTCCATTCACATGTTCATTGAACAGAATGTGTATTGTTTAGTTCATTAACATTGAACTCCTGGCCAACAGTAGTATAACTCATGCCTGAGCAAAGCTTATCTAACACATATTTTCTCCTGTAGACACATCATTGACTTCTTGAAATTAGGAACACTTTAGTACTATGCTCGGGGGCCACTTCAAATTGCAAAATCACCAACAAAAAAATGTGAAAATTGTGGCACTAAATGTAGTTTGAAAAGGACGCTTATTTACAATATAAAGGCGGAAACAAGAAGACACAGTGCAGTCTTGTTCAGCCTCAGCTGGGAACGTGGGCATCTGGTGACTCAAATTTTTCACTGCTCTATGCATGTGCCTGTCCACTAATGACTGTGACAGAACCTTGAGTATTGATTTTGGAGTTACAAATAAATTTTAGCAAGTAAGAAAATTTAAAAATATGGAATCCATGAATAATGGATGAGGGATAGACCAAATAGTATTTTCATAAGAAATTTGTTGTCCAGGTTCATGAGTGATATCAGTATAAAACATTCTTGTGATACTTTGGAGAGAGTTCAGTATGAGGACTATGCAGGCCACTAAAAATAATCTGACTTTGTTCCCCTTTTGTCTATTTTATGAAAGAGTTTTTTATAGTGTCAGTATTATTTCTTCCTTATTGATAGAATTCACCAATGAAACGACTGGACTTGAAGTTCTATTTGTTGAAGTCTCTCAACATCCTTTTAATTTCTTTCATAGATACAAGGCTAATTTTATTTTTTTAAATTTATTCTTTTGTTAATTTGGCTACTTGTGTTTTTAAAGAAATTTATATTTTTTTTCTAATTTGTCAAAGTATAGGCATAAATTTTTTCATATCCTCTTATTATCCTTTGGTGTCTATAGGATCTATGGTAATGTCCTCTCTCTCAATTATTTTGCTAATTTGTGTTTTCAGCCTCTTCTTTAACAGTCTTGCAGCTTATCAATTTTATAAAAATTGTAGTTGGTTCTACTCTTTCAAAGAACCAACTTTTGAAGGTATTGATAAATGTTTCTTCAATTTCCATTTTGTTTACATCATTTTTTTCCTTTCTTTAACTTACTTTAGGCTGAATTGGTACTTCTTTTTCTACCTTCTTAAGGTGGAAACTGGAATCATTGATTTTATATTATTTTTTAATAGAAACATTTTTATCAATAACTTTACCTCTCAGCACTGCTTTAGCTGCTTCACAAATATTTACTAATTTCTCTTTTGATTTCCTTTATAACTCATTCAAAATATTTAAAAAAACTCATATATTTTTCTTTTATTGATTCCCAAATTAATACAATTGTGGTTAGGAAATATATTCTACATTACTTCAGTCCTTTAAAATCAATTTAGACTGGTTTTGTGGGCTTTCTTTTTTTTAATTTTTTTTTGCATTTATCTATCTATTTTTATTTCAAAATATTAAGGGAGTACAAATGTTTTTGTTACATGGATAGCTTTTATAATGCTTAAGTCAGGGCATAAGTGTACCCATCACTCAAATAGTGTTCATAGCACACATTAGATAGGTTTCTACACCTCCACTCCTCCCCCTCCCTTCTTGATTTCCAATGACTTTTACTTTTCTTTGTGCCCATATGTGCCCATCAGTCAGTTCCAAATTATTAGAGAGTACACATGGAGTTTGTTTTTCCATTCTTCAGATACTTTACTTAGGGTAATGGTCTTCAGTTCCATCCAAATTGCTGCAAAAGACATTAATTCCTTTCTTTTTAATGGCTGATTAGTACTCCATGGTGTGAGTGCACACACACACACACACACACACACACACACACACCACATTTTGTTAATCCACTCATGAACTGATGCACATTGAGGTTGATTTCACATCTTTCTGATTGTGAATTGTGCAAATTTTTTGTAATACCAATTATTAAGTACATTCACATACAATAGGAATTGTGTAGAATAAAAATAAAGAGTTCAATTTTGATGTGTAAGGGAACTGTCACTACTTGATAACTACATGATGTTCGACACAGTGAGTTTATAATATTCCCAGTGTTGAAGTTTATGTAGTTGTTTTTCCAGTACCATACAGCAATCAAAATTTCTGGAAGGAAAAATACTGATAATTTGATTGATCCAAATTTGAGAGTTTTTAGAAAAGACGTGATGGGAGAAGTAAAAGATTAGGGTGGTCAATGTGTTGTTAGAGATTGAAGTGATACACATTGGGATAAAGATTGAGTGGGGAAACAAAGTCATATTGGAAAATAGGATTAAAAGTAAGCAGAGGAAGTCTCAATGAGATCAAACAGCAAGTATGTTGAGGATATTAAGTGAGAAGGAGCTGGAGTAATAAGAATGTGAAATAAAAAATTTGATATGGTGGAATTTAAGGACTCAGAAGTGGTACAAATCAGGGGACAGTAGCATTCAATGTTTGGCCAGGAGACTGAATTGATACAATTGAATGGGAATAAATACTCACATTACTTTGAGATCTCTTTGACAAGGTTGTTGGATGGTATATTAGTCAGATAATGCTGCATAATAAATCACCCCAAAATTCAGTTGCTTAAACAATAAACATTTATTTTTCTCTCTCATATCTTTATCAGTCATCTATGAGGCTCTGCTTCAGGTTACGCATCAGCTGTCCTTGCTTGGTTCAATGTTTTGGTTTGGAATCAAGAATGTTCCACGTGTCTTTTTCTTTTCATTGGTTCAGCACCTGCCTAGGGAATATTCTTTTGGAAAATGGCAACAACACAAGAGGGCAAGCAGAAAACAAACCATTGTTTCATGAGCCCTGCCCCAAACTAGCAAATTGTCATTTTTTCCCCACATTCTATTGGTTAAAGCAAGGCACACTGAGCAAGTCCACTCGGAATGAAGAAATACACCCTACCCTCAGTGCAAGTAATTGCAAAGGCAAAAAGAAAAGGGCATTAATGTATCATTTTATTAAAGAAAAAGCTTTAAATTTTGCAAAAATCAATTCACTCCATCATGGATCAGTAACTCCTTTGCTATCAAAGGCACTATGCCAGACATTTAAGAGCTTTATTGGAGGAAATGACCATGAAGGGAAAAGGGAAGAGGTAAGAAGCAGGGATAGGCAAAGAGAACTTCAGACCACAATGCCGGCATGACTTGTCTAGCAGGAGAGGGGAAAAGAAAGAGGATTGAGTCAGAAGAGTCTCAGATTACATTGTAGTTGGAAGAAAGTCACAACATAACGATGGGAAATCCCTGAGCCTGTCTCCCAGGTGAGTCTCGCCTCCCACAGGAATAGGCCTTTCTAAGTACATTTGCCATGCTCAGATTTTGCTTGGCAGTAGCCAGGAGAAAACATGGCTTTAACACAAAGCAATTGTGTACTCACAGGGGTAAGATACGGGGCTGTCAGTCAACTTTGTTTCCCACATCAGAAGACCTAAATGGTATGTTTTCATTGCTGCCACAGTCCCAGAGTACACTGGACTCTGAGTACACATCCTCAATGAATGAGGACAAAGTACCACCAAGTAGCTGGTGATAACAGTGTTGACAGTAATGAGAATGATTAGGGGAAGGTACAGTTATTTGACGTAGAACACAGAGAAGAGATTTTAAATAATTTATTCTGATGAAATCTATGATGGATACAAGTGATCACTTCTCTCCTTTTCAGTAGTTACTTATCAGTACTTCAGTTTAATAATCTACCGTGCCATTTTGCCAAGAATCATTATCCATTTCACTGTCATTTTTTGGTCACCTTCTAGAAAAATCAACATTTATTTTTCATTAGTTTCTAAAATCACCGTTTTCTCCAGAAATACTCAAATATTAATCTTGAAAATAATTCGACTAAATGTTAAAAATATTCCATCAACTTTGGCTATGATTTATTTGGATACAAAGACTTAAGCTTTTTTAAACACAATTTTTTCTTAATAAATTAGAACTTCAATTCTTTAGTAGTCTCTGTACATATCTCAATATTTCATTCTTAGAGTTGGTTTATCCAATTGTACTTCTTGCTCCATACTTAAACATATCTGACTTTTTGAATTATTAGCATTTCCACATATCACAGCTCATTCTGAGTTTAATTTTTTTAAAAAAATGTATGCTTGAACATGTATCATCATTCCTGTCTTTTAAATGTGCTTAACATAATGGATAAAGACATGGGTTTTGTAGTTACACAAACCTGCACTTGATACCTGGCTCTTCTATTCAATTGAGGAATCTTCTGTCCTGTTCCTGATGTTCCTTCATTTGGAGGGAACGGTGCTTGCTAGCGTAACACTCCTGGCCCCTTCCATAGGAGTAATTCAATTGATTTGTAGAAGGAGAAACTGAGAATCCATACCCTAGCGTCTGCTTTTCTCCTTTCTCCTGGGAGATGGCCTGTCTCTCACATGTCTTTGTTAGCTAATCTTTGTTGTGCACAGAAACTGTGCTCCTAAAGGAACGATCTGTGGTAGCCCAGTAATGCCTATGATTGCCTGAATTAAAAATAGTGTGTCTAATTATAGGATTGAGTTTCATGAAGTTCACTCACTCACAGATACAGTTTGCATTCTTTAAAACCAGCTTAGCCAGTAAGAAAAGTAATAATTAGATCTACTATCTACCATATTTCATTAATTTTGAAGGACATATTCTCTGAGATTTTAGTATCTCCAAAATTAGCATGAATCTTACCATCATAACTCACTACTCTGCTTCGTATTTGTTTACATTTAAAACTTTTTGAAATTGGCAAGACTCTTAACATTGACTGTGTCTTACATTTGATGAAAGATGCCAAATCACTCTACATACCTTGATGTTATTTCTCAATTTTCTCAGAATTTAGAGAAAGAAAAGTATGCCATTCACTGGCCACATCTAAAAACTTTAAACAAAAAAAAAAATTAATTTGTCTGCACCTCAATGTTCTCACATATAAAGTAAAATTTATTACCATGTGCCATGGTCCTAATAACATGCTGTTGACATATTTTGACTAAATGTAGCCCCTCATTACATTACAATCACTAATGAGGAAACTAAGGCATGAGGAATTTAAACAAGTCACCTGAAGTTTCATGACTAGTAAGTAGAAAAGCCAGAATTGGAAACCAGGTTGCCTAGCGTTAGATCTCGAATTCTTAACCAAAACACTCTACCTCGTAGAGTGACCATAAAGATTAAATGAAATCCTAACTGATGAACACTAGGGGGCTCACATGGCAGTAATACTCTCCAGGGATTAGGGGGATGGGGGGGGTAAACCCACAACTAAAGGACATGGGGAGCATTGCAGGGGGGAAGGGCATGCCTCTAAGCCTTGCTTGGGTGAGGCAAAGACATAAAGTGTAACCTTAATGTTTGTACCCTCATAATACCCTGAAATAAAAAAAAAAGATTAAATGAAATCATTTATGCAAAGCATTTAACACAGTACCCAGCACATAAATTAGCATTTGATAAATGATGTGACGCTTATTTTTCATATCAGTCCTTTTATAAGCTCAGTTTATCAGAAGACCTCCTAGTATAAACAAAAAGAGAAAATATTTTGGAGTAAGACAAAGCAAAATTCAAACTTCAATTTAGCAATTAATTACACTATAAACTTCAACAAATTATTCAAACTTTCTGTTTTTCAGTTTCTTCTGCAGTAAAATAAGAGTAATAATATACATTTTAGAGGGTTGTCATGAAGAAACACCTTCATTTAGCAAGTGTTTACTAACTTCTATTACATCACACACACGCTGTTCTAGGCACTGAGAATATAGGACAAATTACATTCCAGTAATATAGAATGAAACAGACAATATTTTCTTTCTCAGTATTCCAGGGATGAAAATATAAAACACACAATAAGCACTCAGATCTACATTTTAAAAATTAAAATTTTAGATTCCCCTTTATAATTTAATGAATATTAGATCTTCTGTTAAAATCTGGAAAGAAAAAAAGCTGTCTACACAAGTGATGTCTTTTCTGATCTGGCTTTTTAATTCTACTTTTAGCTTTCAGACAAGGAAATAACACTGTATATAATCTTTATCAGGTGATTTTACTTACCAATTTCTTTATTCTCCACTTTATTTTTTAAAGATTTACAATTAATTGTTTTGTATATAGCCATATTTGTAAACCTACTGAATAATCACTTATATTTCTTCCTCAATTGAGCTATGATTTGATATGAGAAATTCTGTGATGGCTGCAATGATCCTGCATATGTATTTTACCAAATACCTGACATGAAGTTTGCTCTAGCTATCTTTCAAATTCTCATAGGTGCTCTGATAATTCTATTCTAACTGATTAGGTAGGCTTTGAGTAGTGTCACTTTAAATAAAAAATATGCCAGCCTTATTAGCATCAACATTGACAAACTTCTTAATTAAACTGTTGATACCATAAATGATACAGTTTGTAGAACCTTCAGAAGTATAAGTTGCAAACCTTTTCATTTCACTATGTTTTAAAATTTTCAAATATTATAGACTCCAGTGGTTCTACACATTTTTTAAAGTCATGAAATTATTTACTCCTAAAAGTGATTGTTGATGGTTCTCTAATCTCACCTTCATTTTTTGCCTTTGAACGGTGAAGCTCTTGCAAGGTCACCTAGGGAACAACAGGATCCAAGACTTGATTTTAGTTCAATGTCATTTCCTCTATCTACTCTGTGTATTCTGTTCTTTTCGCCTCTACCTCTTTAAATCTCTTCCCATTCTTCTCATCTCTATTCTCACATGTTTGCCCTTTTGTTGTTCTTTCTATGTAATTTTAGTTCTATTTTCTTAACCCAAAGTTTTGTGTCTCTTTTTCTGTCTCCTTCTTGGTTTCTCTAGCCATAAATTATATTTATCCACAGTCCCATGTTTGTTATGTGACAAAAAAAATTGCAAGTTTATCATGAAGCAAATTGATTCCATGCATGTGAGTTACCAAAGTAGCATGAAGCAGCTTTATATAAAGTTAAAAATCAAACCAAAAAGACTAGATGCTTATAAAATTAGCTACAACACAGGAAGATCATAAGTCAACTAAAAATGGAGGAAAACATCTTATAGACAAAGAAAAGAAGCAAAAAATAGAGAATCGTAGCTGTCAGTACCACATTGGGCACTTTGCAAACATTATTTAATTAAATATTTTTGTAACTCTCTCAAGTAGTCATTATTGAGAAAAATTAAACTCAGAAAAGTCTATAATAGATTAACTAATGTCATGCTACTACTTCTCAGAGCTGGAAATTAAATTCAAGTCTATCTGTCTTCAAAAATCCATATTCTTTTTAGCTCATTTTTCTTTCCAATGGTGATCCCTAATCATTTCCATAGAGGGAAATATGGTAAAGTTGATTATTTTGCTAATTATATTGCCTAAATAATTTTCAATGAAAATGAAGAGAGTAAAATCAAGTCAGTCAAATCAAATTGATCATCGTTTGCTTTTGATCTCAATACGTTGGCTTGCTATCTAATTGGCTGGTGGTTGGAATTGATTGGCAGGTGTGATAAAACTCATTAAATCAACTCTTGTTAAAAAAGAAATGATTGCTATCTATATATGGTATCAAGTTTAAGGATTCTCACATGTGTCACAATTTCCTCAGTCTCCAGGGATGTAAGCCAACTTTGCATATAAAAATTTGCATGTGTCCCATGATAGCAATTTCCAATCATTAGGCTCTGACACACTTTATATGAGTTTATTTTAACATGTACAACAAATAATGCATTGATAATAAGAATTCTGAACTGTGTATATGATTTTTTAAAGTAACAAATTACAGGAGATTAAAGAGTATGCCTATAACAGAGTCATTTTTTTTCATTTCCACTAGTGAATCTTGACAGATAATTCTCTTGTGTTTTTGCACATCCTGTGAGCAGAACTGACTGCCCTTTGCTCTGGAATATCTTTTCAAGTCTAATTGTATGGTGAACAACCATGGAGGATTATGGTAGAATTTCTCTTTATAGCAAAGGGCAGGTTTGCTTAGAGCCTTGGGAAATAGGATCAGTGTCTCCCTCCAAAGCAATGGGCAGGCATATTTATGGTGCAGCACAAAAGACTCAGATTCCGTGAAAGCAGGATCCCTCTCTTGAACCTCATTTATGAATGCAGGTGTTACCTGCCAGCCCTCTTGGTGTTGCCCTGTGGGAATTAAGACTCAGGGGACCAAAAGAAAAATACGGCAGCCTGGCTATTTTTATTGCTATAAGTAGTAAGCTGTCCTCTGTCTCTGCCCTAGGAGACACGGGCCTTTTGCCAATATCCATGAAACTGTGGCAAGCTATGTGTTAGCTTACAAGTAGAAGAAACTCTTTCCCCTTCACAGTTCTAGACCATCAACAGAAAACTTACTCCTAAAAATACTTGTAGAAAATAACAGCAGGCCCTTGACAGAGTAAATTGCTTAGAGAGGGGATAAGCTTAAAATTTTTTGATAGGGCTGCTTTGGTGTAGATCTTGTGACCCTGCCCTAGTTATTTTACTATACCTGGTCTGAAGGTTAACTTAAAAGTGATTCATTATTTAACATACTATTATTTGTATTCCAAACTTCTTTCGGTTTAGTATTATATTTTAGAGC
>NW_012153951.1:3222621-3238182 GCF_000956105.1 Propithecus coquereli
CCGGCTAATTTTTTCTATATATTTTTAGTTGTCCAATTAATTTCTTTCTAATTTTAGTAGAGACGGGGTCTCGCTCTTGCTCAGGGTGGTTTCGAACTCCTGAGCTCAAACAATCCGCCCACCTCGGCCTCCCAGAGAGCTAGGATTACAGGCGTGAGCCACCGCGCCCAGGCTTCAGATGTCTTTTTGATAAAATGACTTCTTTTTCTTCGGGTAAATACCCAGTAGTGGAATTGCTGGATCAAATGGAAGATTGACTTTTAGTTCTTTAAAGAATCTTCATACTGTTTTCCATAGAGGTTCTACTAAGTTGCAGTCCTATCAACAGTGTATCAGCATTCCTTTCTTTCTGCATCCACACCAGCATCTATTGTTTTAGGACTTTTTATTAATAATAAAAGCCATTCTGACTAGGGTAAGATGGTATTGTGGTTTTAATTTGCATTTCCCTGATGTTAGTGACATTGAGCATTTTTTCATATGTTTATTGATCATTTGTCTATCTTCTTTTGAGAATCTTCTGTCCATGTCTTTGGCCCACTTTTTAATGGGGTTGTTTGATTTTTCCTTGCTGATTTGCTTGAGTTCTTTGTAGATTCTGGTTATTAGTCCTTTATCGGATGTATAGCTTGCAAATATTTTCTCTCATTCTGTAAGTTGTCTATTTGCTCTGTTGATTATTTCCTTGGCCGTGCAAAGGCTTTTTAATTTAATCAAGTCCCATTTATTTATTTTCATTGTTGAGATTGCTCTTGGGGTCTTCTTCATAAATTCTTTGCCTAGGCTGATATCTAGAACAGTTTTTCCAACATTTTTTCTAGAATTTTTATGGTTTCATGCGTTACATTTAACCTCTTTATCCATCTTGATTTAATTTTTTTGAGTGGTAAGAAATGTGGATCCTGTTTTATTCTTCTGCATGTGACTCTCCAATATTCCCATCACCATTTATTGAATAGGGATTCTTATCCCCAATGTATATTTTTGTTTGCTTTGTCAAAGATCAGTTGGCTGTATGCGGATGGTTTTACATCTGGGTTTTCTGTTCTGTTCCATTGGTCAATGTCTCTGATTTTGCACCAATACCATGCTGTTTTGGTTAAGATAGCCTTCTAGTATCGTTTGAAGTCTGGTAATGTGGTGCCTCCTGATTTGTTCCTTTTGCTTAAGGTTGCTTTGGCTATTCAGGCTCCTTTCTGGTTGCAAACAAAGCGTGGAATTATTTTCTCTAGCTCTGTGAAATATGACATTGGTATTTTGATGGGGATTGTATTGAGTCTGTAAATCACTTGGAGTAGTATGGACATTTTAACAATGTTGATTCTACCAATCCATGAGCATGATATGTCTTTCCATTTGTTTGTATCATCTGCAATTTCTTTCCTTAGTATTTTGTAATTCTTCCTTAAATATTTTTATTTTACCAAATTTTTCATAGTTTAACCAATCTACAGAAAGGCTATATCTCATTTTCTGTAGAAAAGGCTTATAAAAACTCAGACATTATCAAAATAAGTATTATAAATTAGTATTATATTTAAAAAATTGAACTCATTGAAAAGGCTATCTTGATTTTATACTTCACAATTCAGTCCAATTTTCATATGTTTGAGTGTACTTTTTTTTTCTCAGTTATTATTTCAAAAAAATCATTGATTTATTTATATAAATGTGTCATTACATGCTCAAATTTTAAAAGAAAGATCCTGGAAAGCCAGATATTCAATGGAAGATAATTGGCCTGTAAGAAAATACTTATAATGAAAATTAACATATTGATTTTTTAAAACTAATATTAACATGAGAAAGAACCAAATAAAAAAGTTTGATAATCTAAAATATCAAATTGGGTAGCAACAAATGTGTTTTCTCTGTTTATGTCATTAACATATGTTGTTAATTGATTCGGGATAGGTTGTGTTTATGCTCCTCAAATAAATTTATGTCAGTTATATTGAGAAAATGTGACCCTTTTCTCAGATAAGAAATTTGTTAGAGGCTGGGTGCTATGCTCACGCCTATAATTCTAGCACTCTGGGAAGTAGAGGCAGGAGGACTGCTTGAGCTCAAGAGTTCGAGAGCAGCCTCAGTAAGAGTGAGACCCTGTCTCTACTAAAAATAGAAAAAATTAACCAGGTGTGGTGGTGTGTGCCTGTAGTTTCGGCTGCTTAGGAGGCTGAGGCATGATGATCATTTGAGCCCAGGAGTTTGAGGTTGCAGTGAGCTATGATGATGCCACTACACTCTAGCTCAGGCAACAGACTGAGACTCTGTCTCCACGGGAAAAAAGAGAGAGAGAGAGAGAGAGAGGAAAAAAAGAAATTTGTTAGAATTAGAAAAATTACAGATTTAAATATCTAATACCAAATACAGTAGGTAGTTTCAATCCAACAGTACCTGTCTTCACATTGATATTTGAAATCTCAATGCACTTACATGGAGCAATTTAATCATCTTAAGTTTCTAGATTCTGCAGCATTTTTCCACAGAATGGTCTATGTTGCTAATTTTATAACATTAGATATTAGTGAGTGTGAGCAGAACCTTGGAAAGTGTGAATATCACTTTCATAGATTTCCTCACAGCCTTTCTTTGGTGCCTGCTACTAAACCCACTTAATCAGCACCCTAATAAATGGTACATCCATTTAATTGGAATAATTGCCAAAGAAAAGAATCAGTGTAGTTCATTTCAATGACTCTAAATGAGGGATAAATTGCACACAGAGTCCATTTAAATAGCATCCCTGATGTTGTCTGCAGGCCTAAATGGGTGTGAATTGGTATTTGCCAGCAAAAACTTCACACTATATAACCTGTTTTTGGTATCATGCTGATTTGCTGTTCTACAACAGCTGTTAAGTTAGGTTATCTTACTTTGGACGAGATAATTAAAGTCCTTGAAGCTCTGATTCCTCAGTAACATGGTCACATGAGCAATACACCAATAATAAAAGCAAGAAGTAAGTATTTTGGGAAAGAATAATTGAGTGATTAGATGATGAGAAAAAGAAATGAAATGCAGTTATTATATATATTTTTTTTAAAAAAGCTCACAACACTACAGTATCAGAATAATTCTCAGGTTTCTAATATGAAAATAACACCACAGCACTTACATCCCAACATATGCATCTCCTATAAGTTGTATTAGAAGCTTGGAATAGTTTTTCAGAAGCAGAGCTAGGTGGAAAAATATCTCTTTCTAATTTCTGGTTTATATGCTGTTGGATATATGGGTGTGACCTTTTGATAATCAAGAAGAGTGATTAATTAACACTTTTTTTTAGAATCTGTAATAATTAAGCATATTCTACTGCATTTTTTCCAGTTTCTTTTAAAACTAAATCCATATGCAAAATGTCTCTGTCTTCCTACATGTTTGTTTATTTATCTTGTGAATCTGTTTGTTGAAATCTGTTCATGAAAGAGGTTGAGACTGCAGAGCTAAGAGTAGGAGTGAGGAGAATTAAGACTAATTTCCCCTTGAGTCCCTGATATACATTCTCACTGTAGACTTTGGCATCCTTCAAAGTGACGAACTTCATGAAACTCTAGAAGAAAAAGGTAGATGGCATGCTAGAAATCATTTTATGCAAAGTCCTCATTTGAAAGATAAGGAGTTTAAATCCTAGACAGATTTAAGTTTGCTTCAAATTCTCTCAGCTAGTTAGTTGTAACAGCCAGGCTTCTTGGATCCTTTTCTAAGACTTTTCCCATTCTACCCTTCCTCCATAGGATAGTAGCAGTTTTATGAAACATCAAGTAGAAAATAGAAATTGACTAGTATAAACTATTTTCATGTTCATTGAACTATAGTACTTTGCTACATGCTTTTGCATTTTAACTACTTATTCATGCATTCATTTACTCTTTGGTTTATTCATTCTCTCTGCAAAAGGCATGAGTTCTTGCTATATGTCAGGTATAGTGATGGGCCCCAGAGATTCTTGGAATTGCAATGTCCCTGCCTTCAGGGATTTCATAGCCCAGATCAGCCCCAGTATTTGGAGAATGATACTACCCTTTATGACTCCGCTACTTAACAGACATTGTTCATGGGCTTTGCATATCATCTCATTTAATCTTCACAAAAATCTTAGGAAATAGAGATTATTGACTACATTATACAGATGAGAAATACGAGATTCATGGAAGGTAAGCACAACCCTTTCAAATCTGTTCAGGCAATAAGTGGCCGAGGCATGTTTCTAATGTGTCTGACCTCTGCATCCAAGCTCTTTCTCTTTCTTATGCCATCTCCCTTTGCAATTGTTAACAAAAAAATAATAACTGAAATTGAATATGCGTCTACCTCTGAGCTTTGTTTATTACAGGAAAATTTGATTGTGGGAAATCGACGTATTCATCCTGTGAAAAGGTAACCTTGATCATTCAGGAGTGACAGTAGTCTGCACTAACAGTACAGCAGTGGTTTAGCTCAGGACACAGAACCGATAAAAAAAAAAAGGAACTCCAATATTTCTTCCCATTCTAATTAATAAACTATACCTGAGGATACGCTACTCTCAAACCTTCACTCTTCAATTTTGGAGAGGCTAAAAAGATACCTCTGAAATTAATATCACACTTGTTTAGCCTTTCATTTGGAAGTCATGGCCATTTATTGAAGGGGTAGAACCTGAAATAAATCTCTTAATATCATTACTACTATTACGAAAGAGAAAATGGAAGCAGGTGAATAACAAAGGCAACATTGCAAAAGAAATCGACTAACCAAAGGGCAATATGCATATCTGAGCACAAAACGTGGGGCAAGTTATGGGTACATGACCCATTTCATATGTATGAAGATGAGGGCTTTGGGATAAGAAATCACAGAGTCTCAAGAGGTCAATGTATATCGCCTAGAATGTGGAGGAGGGTAGAGGGGGTATGGGTAAGAACCTGAGAATCAAAGCACCAGCAGCACTTCTGATCAACATTTTAAACGTAAACATGAAAATATCACTGCAGGCTTTAATCATACAATCTACTGAACTGAACAAATATTTAATATGTATAACGTCATATATGCTATCCCCATATCTAAATGTACATCCATGGTATACGTCCCAAGAAATTACACTTTAATTTGCCTACTTCAAATATTGCCCAAAAGTACACTGTATTGCCTTACAGTGTGTTAATTCTGATTGCTTAATTATGTAATATAGCTTTGCTTCACACATGTATCTATGATTTTAAAAAAGTGAAACAGAAATCAAAATATATTAGGATTAAAAGGAGTTTTTAAAAAATATCTAATGTAATTGTATCTTTTTTGAACAGATGGCAAATCTTAACTTTTATTTTTGCAATGCACATATTGTTAACACTTGACCTGATATGTTCCCTTTGGATAATGATTATAACATGTTAAAGTGAAGAAAAAACAACTAAAACTGTTATCCTGTTAGCAACTAAGATTAATTTGATATAGCCAAGCATTGCTAAATAATCTGGCAAAACATGAGGTACTTTGTATGTCTATTTTAGGAACATAAACTAGTCATTACAAAGGATAGTGACAAGCAGGTATTTTGCAAATTTCAGATTAATTAAAATGCTGTTTAACAAGCCCTATTAGAATGCAAATGTTTTTCATGATTGCTGTCACAAGCTGGGTTTCAGGTTTTTTTGCTGGATTTCCTATCCATTTAAACCTTTCTATTTCCTTGTCTCCAGCCTCCATTCCTCTGCATTGAAGTGAACCCAAACGCAGCAACATTAGCCTAATGCATGAGAACAATGAAGTGAAGAAAAAAAGACTAAAGAAGTAAGTCTAATTACTATAGTTCCATAGAATAAGCTTTTAAGGCTAAGTTCACACTAGGGCAATTACCCACCTAATTGCTCTAGTTTGAAGCTAGTTTGAATAGATGTTTTCAGTAATGTGAGGAGAAAACATGCAAATTCAGTGGATGGGTTTGATCCCTATTGCCCTTTTTATTAAAGAAAAGCCCCTTGAAGTATTAGATGACATTCCTTGAACATACTTCTAATGTACCACATTAGAGATACATTTCCTGATAAACTGCAAGCCAGTGTGGAATCGGATCTAAATCCATGTACTAACTTCACTCTAAAAAACCATCAGTGAGCAGAAGAAAAAAGTCCCTAAGAATACATTGTCTCTATTTGTAGATATGTATTTAGCAACATGAAAGGTAATGAATGCATTTTTTTTTTTCAAAACACTTTTTTATAAGTTTAGGAGAATTCTCAGAGGTTAGGTCCTAATATACTTCTATAACCTGAGCCCCTTAACTATAAGCTCTATGTATCTACGAGTTAAAATTGATTAATAAAGTATTCAATGAGATGCAGTTCTCAAATAGTACCTGATGATAAGGGTGTTTAATAATAAGGAAAAAGGAGAGGGAAGGAGGGAGGAAAGGAGGGCAGATAGAGAGTGTGGCTGAGGTTGCAGTGAAAAGTAAAAATGGTGGGAGGACGTGAGTCCTGAAGACGATGAAGTTGAGGCCTCTGGCAGAGCACATATTGCTGTGGGTTGAAATCTCTTTCAACAACTGTTTGGATGTGAAGGTAGAGAAAGAAATATGAAGAGAATCATTCAAAGCAAGGGTAGATTTAGAGCTAGAGGAATTGATTCATCGAATTCAATCTCCTCATTATAATAACAAAAAAACTAAACTTTAGAGCACAGAGTCACATAAAGGGATGGGTAAATTCACATGTAACAGGTACAATGCACACCATCTGGGTGAAGTGCCCACTTAAAACTTTGACTCAAACTACACAAAAGCAATTTATGTAAACAAAACGTTGTACCCCCGTAATACTCTTAAATGAAGTAAAAAATAAAATAAAATAAATAAAATAAAAAGCATTAAAAAAAAACCAACAATACCGTTGCCCTCAAAGCAAGATTTTCTGACTGCCAGTCTGTCTGGGAAAGGTTTACAGATGGGAATATCAAGTGGAAATCTGCTGAGGTCAGTTTATTAGGTTAGAAAGAGAGCACAGATGCCTCTTAACTGCAGTCTACCTTTAGGGAACTGAGAAGGAAGGGACCCGGATGCAACAGGACAACCGCCATCTTGCTTCTTCCCGAGCGCAGCCATTTTCAACATTCCCTCCCAGAAGATAAGCATCTGTTTCCTGTGGAAAACTAAGAAAAACCACCACGAAGGTCTCCAACCCCTCAAGCCCTGTACTGCCCCTCCGAAAGCCCTTAAAAACCTGCAGCCTATAAGAGCCAGGTCTTCTGTCCTTTCAGTCAGAGACCCTTCTCAGGTTTTCTTATTAAAACCTCTCTTTATCCGCCAAAGCCATTTCTTGCTCCTATTCTTTTCTCCCTTTACCTGACATTTTAGTGCTGAAACCCGGGATGGGCATTGGGAGCGGATCTCTTTGCAACCCAGGAAGCAGTGGGCTACAGGAGCTCCCTGGGCCTTACCCCTGGATTCTAGAGTGTTAGGCTACCCAGCCCATTCAACCTTGCCTTTTCCATATTCGAACCCCCATCCTCTGTGGGATAAGGCAATCTGCCCCAGCTCTCAGACGAGTTCCTTTGGGGTCAAGTCCAAGTTGGGGGTTTATACTGACCTGCCAGTTGCCATGAGGTTTCCACATTCTTCTTGTCTGTCCTCTCTTTCGCTTTCCTGGCTTTGGCAGCAAGAGGCCACTTGCCCATTCCTTCTCAAACATCCAACAGCCAAACAGTTCCCCTGAGCACAGGTAAGAAGTGGCCTTCTTCCTCATCCCCCACAATACGTGGGGGGCAGGATTCGGCTGTCCCTGTATTCTCAGCGAATTTCTGAGACCCTTGGTCGCAGCTTGAGAACTGGGGGACGCCTCATTCTCAGCCGCCTCCTCTCACCTCTTTTCTGGCTCTCGCTTCTATGAAGGGGACGTCTTTTGGAGTCAGCGAGAGACCTTCAAGTAACTTCACCATGGGCTTGGGTGCTTCTGTCATTCCTCCATCTTCCCCTTTGGGGTGTCTTCCTCTTAACCTTTCAAAACGGGGCCTACAGGGTGACCTTAAAAAGAAAAGTCTCATTTTCTTTTGTAATATGGCATGGCCCCAATATACATTGGATAACGACAACAGATGGCCAGAATATGGCACATTTGATTACCAGATCCTTCATGATCTGGACAGCTTCCTAAATAGGAATGGCAAATGGTCAGAAGTCCCATATGTACAGGCTTTTTCCCATGTCTGCTCACGACTGTCCTTGTGCCAGGATCGCTCCCCACACCAAGCTCTTTTATTGGGAGAAAACCCTCCTTCTAGTTCATCCTTTGATCCCGCCAATGAACCCCCTCTATATGCACCAGAATGCTCTACTTCTCCCCCAACGGCAGCTCCCCATTCCCCTCCCAAATCACCATCTCCTGACATCATGACATCCCCAATCCCTTCCCGCCCATATCCCCCCATAACCCAATCTAAAGATGGGTGACTCCACCCAGTCCTGGGCCCTCACATCTTTTTCCCCTCTGGGAAGTAGTGGACATAGAAGACATTGTACAAGTCCATGTCCATTTTACCATAGCTAACCTTTTCCAGATCAAAAAGCAACTGGGTTCCTTCTCAGAAAACCCCACGCAATATAGGCAAGAGTTCTTATATCTTACCCAAACCTTCAACTTAACTTGGCATGACTTGTCACCCTAACTTCCACTCTAACACTGGAAGAAAAGGAACTCATCTGACGTTTGGCTGAGGCTCACACTGATGAACTACACATTCAGTCTGACCGTAATCGGATCATAATAGAGGACGTTCCCTCTCGAGAATCTAATTGAACCTATCAGCAAGGTGACCCTGGCCTCTGATCATGAGATCACATGATGACCTGCCTCTTAGCAGACATTGCCAAAAATGCCCATAAGGCTGTAAACTGGGATAAGATTACAGAGGTCACACAGGGGCCACAGGAAAACCCTGACAGAGGCCTTAACGAAATATACCAATTTAAAGCCAGAATCCCTGGAAGGGCAGACTCTCTTACACCTTCATTTTATCTCTCAGTCTGCCCCTGACACCAGAAAAAAAATTTTAAAAACTAGAGAAAGGGCCCCAAACTTCACGGAAAGAACTCCTTGAAACAGCCTCCAAAGTTTTGAACAATAGGGAGGAGGAATATTGGGCCCAAAAAGAAAAGTACGTGTGCTTAAAATACCAGATACTTGCCTCTGTCCGAAACCCGGCTCGAGACAGCTCTTACAAAAGAAATTCCCCAAAACCCCCAGGCACTTGCTTTCGATGTGGCACATCCAGACATTGGGCAAAGGCCTGTCCTAATCCTCCTCCACCCTCTAAGCTGTGTCCGTTGTGTGGCCAATGGGGCTACTGGAAGATGGACTGCCCTCAACAGGGACGCCTTACCCACTCCAGTGCGCCATCTGAGGCCCCCAGACCTCTGCCTAACGAGCTCTCCTCCTTCTTGGTGCTGACACCAGAGGACTGAGGCTGCCCGGGCTCATCAGCCCCCGTGTCTGGCACATCCATCAAGCCTTGGGTAATTGGGATGGTATCCGGTAAGACTGTTTCATTTCTTCTGGATCTGGGGGCAAGTTTATCTCTTCCAACTGAATCCCATGGCCCAATGCACTGCTCCTCCCTCTCTGTAATTGGTATGAAGGGCATCAAGGAAACCCCACTTGAAACTGTCCCTTTTTATTGTTCCTTTTTCAATACCACTTTAATACATTCTTTTTTAAATATTCCCCATTGTCCCACTCCCTTATTGGGAAGGGATCTCCTCCATAAACTAGGTGGACAAATTCACTTCCCGCAACACACTTCAGCCGCACACTTGCTTCTTTGCCAAGAGCTTCCCCCCTTTCAAAAAGTGAGAAGACTCTACTTTCAGAAACTGACCCATCAGTCTGGGACACTGACCATCCGGTCGTAGCCTGTTATCATGACCCTGTGCGGATTTTCCTGAGGGATCCTCAATTGCTACATATCTGTTCCCCCAAATCCCCTCATTCCGAAGGACTGAGGGGTATAAAACCTATTATTTCTCCTCTCCATGGGTATCCTTACCCCTATTCACTCTTCTCATAACGCCCCCATTCTTCCTGTCAAAAAGCCAAATGGCTCCTACTGTCTAGTTCAGGACCTCCATCAAGTGAATGTGGCGGTGATTCCAGTACACCCGGTGGTGCCTAATCCCTACACCCTCCTTTTGTAAATACCCTCTTCCACCACCCTTTCCTCTGTTCTCAATTTAAAGGATGCCTTCTTTTCCATCCCCATCGATAGAGATTCTCAACCTTTATTCGCATCTACTTGGACAGATCCTGGCTCACAGGTGTCCCAGCAATTGACCTGGATGGTTCTACCTCAAGGGTTCAGAGATAGCTCCCGTTACTTTGATCAAGCTTTATGGGCTCACTTGGCCCACTTTGCCTGGGCCCCTAGCTCTCTATTACAATATGTAGATGACCACCTCCTCTGCAGCCCTTCCAAGCAAGAATGCCAGAATAAAACTATTTCCCTTCTCTATTTCTTGGCCCAGTGCAGATACCGGATCTCTCAGAACAAGGCCCAACTCTTGTCTCCCAAAGTACACTACCTCAGACTTTTAATATAGCCCCAACTCTGGGAAATCCCGAAAGAGGGAAAAGAGGCAGTTCACAAAATACCTCTGCCTACCACAAAAAGAGGTCTCCTCCCCTTTCTTGGCCTCACAGGGTATTTTCATATATGGATCCCTAATTTCCCCTTAATTGCCAAACCCCTGTACAATGCTACAAAGGGAAATTTAGATGAACCCCTTCGCCTTCCCCTAATATGTGTACATCCATCAAGACCCTCAAACAGGCAATGAGCCCCCACGCTGGGGCTTCCAAATCCCTCCAGGCCCTTCCATTTGGGCACAGTGCACAAAACCTGGCCCTGGGCCTCCTGGCCCAGGCTATAGGAGATTCTGTACAATCAATTGCTTATTTTTCTAAATAATCAGACCCCATTTACCAGGGGTGGCCACTCTGCTTGAAGATACTAGCCACTGCTTCTCTACTTATCCCAGAAGCGCAAAAAATGACTTCCTATGAGCCTCTAGTAGTTTTTTCCTCCCACAATCTCCAGTATATGTTAAGTCATGGAGCTCTTTCCTCTGTCTCTCTTTCTAGAATTCAGGCTCTTCATGCCACCCTGATACAGTCCTCCATTTCCTTCCAACATTGCTCACCACCTAACTCAGCCACTCTTATGCCTTCTAACCTTTCAACTGACCCTGAAGACTTTCACTGTTGTTCCAACATTATGGATAACTCCCTTACTCCCTTTCACCACATTGGCACCAACTCCATACCAGGTGCCCGTGACTGGTTCATAGATGGCAGCGCTACTAAAGCAGTGCCCCTCTCAGTGGGCTACACCATTGTCCAGGCCCCAACAAGGGGCAACAATTTCCACCAAGACAGATCACTGAAGCATCCTCTTTGCCCCTCAAGACAACCTCCCAACAAACAGAACTAATTGCTTTCACCTGGGCTCTAACCTTAGCCAAAGGTAAAAAGGTTAACATCTATACAGACTCTAAATATACATATAACATGCTACATTCCAATGCCCAAATATGGACTGAACAAGATTTCTTAACAGCAAAAAGCTCTCCTAATATTAATGGCAAATTAATTAGTTCCCTCCTCCAGGCTGTCTTACTCCCCAGTTAAGTCTCTCTCATACATTGTAAGGGCCACCGAAAGGACCTAAGCTATACTTCCACAGGCAATCGAGAGGCCAACTTTTGGGCCAAACAGGCTGCCTCACGTCAGGCTGTCCCTCATTATATTTCCCTCTTATTGGTGAAGACAATACACTCAACCCCAAATCAAAAAACTCAAGGAGGAGGGAGCACATTTTTTAAATCCATATTTGTATAAGAATCATAAGCTAGTCCTCCTCCATAAATCTGCCCTCCCTCTCCTCAAATGCCTTCACTCTCTTCCATGCAGGCCCGGTTCCCCTTCAACACTTTCTCACCACTCATATTCACCTTTTACCTCAACACAAGGAATTACTTCAAACCCTTGCCAAAGAATGTAATATTTGTCAAACCACCTCTACCCAATCCAACATCTGGCCTCCTCCTTCCTCCACCCACCAAGTCAGGGGCTCACTACCTGGACAGGATTGGCAAGTCAATTTCACTCAGATGCCCTGTGTCCAGAAAACACGTTATCTTCTGGTGTTCGTTGATAGTTTTTCAGGGTGGGTAAAGGCCTTCCCTACTGCCAGCAAAGGGGCCTCCACTGTTACCTAAAAGCTCTTACATGATATTATTCCCAGATTTGGTTTCCCTGCCTCCCTCCGGTCTGACAATGGACCTGAATTCTTCTCTCAGGTTACTCAGAATCTTGCTTCGATCTTGCACATCACTTGGAACTTCCACATCCCTTACCACCCCTGATCTTCTGGAAAAGTAGAGCAAATGAATGGAATCCTGAAAAACCTTCTCACCAAATATTCCATGCAAACTCATAGGAACTGGCTAACTTTTGCCCTTGGCCCTTTTTAAAGTCAGGGTGATTCCTCGCAAGCCCCTTATGACCAGTCCTTTTGAGGCTATGTATGGGCAGTCCTTTTCCCTCTTTTTCCCAAGTACAAAGGAGTTCCCCAAATTTCTACCATCTCTGGCCACTCCTTTATTTCAAGGCTTTTGGTCTCACCTTTGGGAACACATCCAATCATACCTCCCGGCTCCCCACTCTGCCCAGACACCACCTATCCTACAACCTGGACATTGAGCCTGGGTTAAAACTTCAGCAGATCCTCTTAAACCCAAATAGAAGGGTCCATCCATACCAAGTCATTCTGGCCATACCCACAGCTGCCAACTTAAAGGGACATCCCCATTGGAATCACTTCTCTTCCTTAAAAAGGGAAAAGGATGTGCAGGACTCAGACCTGAGCCCTCAAGATTCAGACCCCCTCTTTTCTTTTTCCATTACAGAATCTACCTCCCTACGCCTAACCAAGAAACAGCAAAGTCCCAGGCACCTCACTGACATACTGGAAGAAACAAACATGGATATTCCTGCATAGCCTTCTGTCTCTCTCCCTCTCCTCACCTTTGAAAATTTTTTGAGAGATCTTTTTATTGATTGGTCATGGTACTTGCCCTACCACAGTGTAATATCTCCCTTAGAATTCATTTCACTGGTAGAGGAGTTATGCTTGCAGGGCACATTTTTCAGATACCCTCCCTCTCACTTCCTCTTTTTCTTTTTCCTCCCTATTCCTACTTTTCCCTCAATACTTCCCGCTTACTTAAATGACACCATCTGCCTTGCGGGCTCTTTACTGTAAACACATAATTCAGCTGTAAAACCTCCATGCTGGATATGCCTTCACATCTCCTAAACAGCCAATCTCGCCATGCCTGCCCCTCTTGATAAATGGGTGATGGCAAAAGGGGGCATACACTTTAGAGAAATCCATCATGTGGCCTACATGGCCCAAGGCTCCTTCTGGTCCAGGACTACCTCCGTCAGCACCTCAGCTTGGCATCAGGTCAATAGCCTTCAAGATGATCCTACTGCCATGAAACCCCCTCAATGATTAGGCCGGGGACCAACTCAAATAGGACAGGCCGTGGCTTTTCAAGCCCCTCTTTGTATATCTAGACAACCCTTTATACAACCCACTCCAGTGGGTATCCTCCCCAAGGGAAGCTGCAATAGTACCACAATCACATCCCCACCCCAGTCACATAGAAACTGGCAGGTTCCACATAATGGTATAGGTACAGATCAAATCCGATTTACTGACTTCCCTTCCTTCTCAGGAAGCATTTCAGACCAACCCTCTCATTATTGCCTGGGATGAGGCACCAGGCCCCTAACCACCACTGGAGCCACCTCCAAATCAAACCTCTTCCAACTAACAGACCAGGGCAAGCGCTCATGGGCCTCTACCTTTAACAAGACTGTCTGTCTATTTCTGGACGCATACAGGCTACACCTCACCTCTGAAATACTTTCCCTCCCTATTAGTACCCTCACCTCTTTTACAGCAGCCTCCTTAGGGCACAGCCTCCACCTCTGGTCCTCAGACCTGGGCATAAGCCCCTTTGGTCCACTAATCACTTTCGATCTCTTTCCTTGTATTGATTACACTGAAGGCCTATTCTGGCTCTGTAGAACTTCGGCCTTTTTGTGTCTCCCCACCAACTGAACAGGCTCCTGTACATTAGCTTTCTTATCTCCTTCCATTTACTTTGCCCTGCTTGACACTCCCATCCCTGTAACACTCCATGCCAGGATCAGGACTAAAGCTCGCAGGGCCATACAACTTTTCCCGCTCTTGGCCACCCTGGGAGTTGCTGCTGGCGTGGGGGCAGGAAGAGCGGGATTAGGGATTTCCCCAGCAGAATTCAGCCACTTATCCAAAAAAATTTCTTCCAGTCTCAAAGACATTGCTAAACAACTTGTCAGTCTCCAGGATTAGGTAGACTCACTGGCTGCTGTTGTTTTACAAAACCATCAAGCCCTCGACCTCTGGATGGTAGCACAAGGAGGCACTTGTGCCCTCCTCCAAGAACAATGCTGCTTTTACACTAATAAATCTGGCCTGGTCAGGGATGGTGCAGCCAGATTCCAAAAACAAGCTGAAGAATTTGCTAAAGTTTCTTGGGACTCCATGTGGAATTTTTCTTTTCCCTCTGTTATCCAGTGGCTCCTACCCTTCATATCTCCCATAATCCTAATCCTTCTGGTCCTTTTATTCCTCCCCTGGTTAATAAATCTGATACAAAAGTTCATCCTGGACAGGGTCACTGCAATAACACAGACCACAACACAGCAACACGTCCAGATGGTCCTTCACCTCTAGACCCCATGGGAAAAAAAGGAAATCTGCCCCCATTTAGCAGGAAGAAGTTAGACCAAAGATCGATACCCCTTTTCTGTATCCAATAAAGGATCTGGAATGAGGGACTGGGATGCAAAAGGACAACCACCATCTTGCTTCTTCCCAAGCACTGCCATTTTTAACATTCCTTCCCAGAAGGTAAGCATCTGTTTCCTGTAGAAAACTAAGAAAAACTGCCAAAAAGTCTTCATCCCTTCAAGCCCCATACCGCCCCTCCAAAAGCCCTTAAAAACCTGTAGCCTGTAAGAGCTGGGGCTTCTGTCCTTTTGGTCAGGGGAACTTCTCAAGTTTCCTTATTAAAACTTGTCTTTGTCCACCAAAGCTATTTCTTGCTCCTCTTCTTTTCTCCCTTTACCTGACAAGAAGCAAATATCAAAACTATGAAATAGGATACCTTAGTCTAGTAAGTCAACAAGCAAAAAATACTGAAGGAGACCTCTAGAAGCAATATTATAAAAGTATAATAAAGTTGAAACAAAGTATCAGGAGGTCTCTAACAGAGAAATGAAGAATTCCATTCTGGTCTAATGCTATTTAGTGGTTTTGTTTTGTTTTATTTTGTTTTTGTACATTCTCCATACTATACAAGATTACATGGGTGTGTTGGGTGCTTTTAAAGAGGTAAAGGCAGGATGTTTAAAATATATACTTGATTCCAACTGTATCATGTTGCTTGTCACTTTTCTTCTGATGTCCACCTCT
>NW_012153951.1:3239101-3241333 GCF_000956105.1 Propithecus coquereli
CAGATAGAGGGAAAGCCCCTTCCAATACCTGTTGATCTCAAAGGGCCTTTAATTCAAAATACTCTTTATACCAAGGAGTCATATTTTGAGGTGAAATTTCCTGAGCTCCTTCCCAGATATCAATGATATATAAAAGAGTAAATGCCACTCTAGTCTAACAAAATTAATTTACAAAAATAGGCATTGAGGCCAGATTTGGCCTGTAGACCAAAGTTTGTGGACTCTTGCTTCAGAGGTGTTAAATATTAGGTATTACTATCCACCCATATCTAACAATATGGTCACTTCAATTAAGAAACAGTCATGTGGATGGAAAAAATATAAACTCTGAAATAATTTAAAGAGGTTTATTCTCAGTCAAATTTTAGGACCATGGCCTGGAGCCACATCCAAGAAGCCTTGAGCCAGTGGTCTCACCATGGTTGGGTCACATTTTGGTTTCATACATTTCAGGGAGACAGGAATTACAGGTAAAGTCATAAATCAATACATTGAAGGCATATATTGTTTTGGCCCAAAAAGGCAGGACATCTTGAAGTGGGGGCTTATAAGTCATAGGTGGGTTTAGGGATTCTTTAGTTGACAATTGGCTGAAAGAGTTAAGCTTTGTCTTAAAGATCCAGAGTGGTTGGGAAGAAAATGCTTGAGTTATGATAAGGGGGTCTTCTATCTTTCATGTGATGCTATACCAGAATCAGGTTGAGAAGTAAACATTATAGGGAGTTAACAAAACCAGTTTAGTGAGATTTTATCATTTGTAGATGTGACTGTTACTGAAAGCTCGGCCACTTGTCCACGAGGCCAAATCAGAAGAACAAGGAGAAGCAGTTTAAGGAAGAAGAAATAGAGTTTACTTTGTCAACAAAGGAGGAAATATGGTAGACCTTCTTGTCTCAAAATCTCAAATTTCTGAACATACGCAGAAATACAGAGCTTTTAAAGGCAGGGTTCTCTGCCTCAGGCAATTATTGTGGTTAACTAATCTAATCATCCCATCTCTGCCAAAGACAAAGCCTGTGAATTCTGCCAGCTGCCTACCTGGGGGGCTGGTGCCACCTGGGAGTTTTAGTAAAAGACTTAATCTGCCTCAAGGATACAGGCCAGGCTACAGGTCCCAAAAGAGTCAGGGTTTTCCAGGCCATTGCCTCTGTTACAGAACTCACCAGACCCCTTGCAAAGGAATTTGGGCAAAAGAAAAAAATCAGAATTCCATCCTCAGTCATGAAAACCAGATTCTATGAGTTGGCTGTAGACTACTCAGTTTCTCCTAATCAGCCACCCAAAAGTTAATAGGGACAGTTGCTATAAATCAATATGCCTCATGCCAGTGATTTTTCAGTGAACCTTTATGGGGCCAAGGGCCTTTGCTCCCTACAACAGTGAAAGTAATGGAAATGTCTCACCTATAGCAATGTACCCATCCAATAACTAGAGCCATATTATTGTCAGATTTCAATCTGAAATGTCAGTTCTTTGCACACTTATGGTCAAAGAATGATCAGATGCTCCTAAGTAAGGCAAACATGAAAATGAGGAGAGAAAGATAGGTTTATAGAGCAAGAGCAAAATATAGGTTTACAGAGCATGGTATATACACCACAGATGATGACTAGATCCATTGTTGCAGCAAAGAGAGAGCAAAAGGAAGGGCCTTGTTATGCTCTGCAGCTTGTTTTATAGTGTCCGATTGGAACCTCCCTCATGGTTCAAAGGTCACCATGGAACCACTTTGGTTGGAGAGCCGGGAGTTTCATGACCTGAGTCTTACTGTGCATGTGCGTTGTTCTAGTTCAGTTTGTGGACTCTATTGTACCTGTGTTGCTTGGCCTATGAGCTAGAGAGTCCTCTGAATTCTTTTGCAGTTGGTGCACTGAGTTCTGATTGGCAGATTCGTACGGTGTTCCCTCCTACTCCAAGTATGGCAGTTGCTCTGGATAGGATTAAGATGGGACAGGACCAAGATGGGGACCTGGGACCCACCCTGTCTTTCTTCCAAGTTGGGGCAATTACACCAAGGCAAGGCACAAACTTTTGTCCCTAGGAGACCCGGAATCCCTCGCTAACTACCTAACGTTATGACTTGTGAACTTTAAGCTCTTTCATCTTTTTAGGTCCTCGTATCTGAAGGCGATATTCAAACTCATACTTTACTCAAGGAGTCAAAAAGAGAACTGTCTTTTGGAGAACTAAAAGAAGAAGCAGAAATAAAAAATAACAACCAAAAAGACAAAT
>NW_012153951.1:3250988-3252975 GCF_000956105.1 Propithecus coquereli
TATGTATTTCTTATAAATTCTAGTAATATTAAGTTATTACAAATGACAATATGTAAACAGATATTCATGAGGAAGCAAAGAAAAGGGAACTCTTACACACTGTTGGTGGGAATGTACACTAGTATAGCCACTATGGAAAGCAGTATGGAAATTTCTCAAAAAACTAAAAATAGAATTACTATTGAATCCAGTAACCCCACTACTGAGTACATACATACACATATGTATATATGTGTATATGTATTTCTTATAAATTCTAGTAATATTAAGTTATTACAAATGACAATATGTAAACAGATATTCATGAGGAAGCAAAGAAAAGGGAACTCTTATACATTGTTGGTGGGAATGTACACTAGTACAGCCACTGTGGAAAGCAGTATGGAAATTTCTCAAAAAACTAAAAATAGAATTACTATTGAATCCAGTAACCCCACTACTGAGTATATACCAAAAGTAAAAAAAATCAATATATCAAAGGGATACCTGCATTTCCATGTTTACTATATTAGATTATTAAATATGAAATGTCTGATTTGCTTAAGTACTAAATTTGACAATTGATCTCTAACATTTCACTTTGACTCTTCTTGTTTTATTTTTATTGTGAAGACACATCCTCAGTCTTTCAAATACATAATTTGGCTTGTGATTATCTTTCAAACGTTTTTTAGAGCAATTTTTGTGAAACCATGGCTAAGACAAAAATTCGTGTTACTTTTGAATATGAATTCCATCATGGAACCAATGCAGCACAGACAGCTTGAAATATCAACAGAGCATTTGGGAATGGTGTTGCTAATGAACACACAGTACCTCAATGATTTCAGAAGTTCTGTTCTGGTGATTTTAATCTTGAAAATGAGCCATATGAGTGACCAAAGACCAAGGTGGATAATGATGAACTGAAAGCTACAGTGGAAGCGAATCCACCTTAACCTACACATGAATTAGCAGCAAGGTTTGATGTTACCATTTAAACAATATTGTACCATTTGAAACAAATGGGCAAGGTAAAGAAGCTGGATAGATGAGTACCACATGAATTAAACAAGCATCAGAAGAGACATCTTGAAGTTTGCCTTTCTTTGCTGACATGACACAAAGGCAAACCATTTCCATACTGTATTGTGATGTGTGATAAAAAATTGATTCTTTTTGACAATCACAAGCATTTCAGCACAGTGGTTAGGTAAAGATAAAATGACAAAACACAGTCCAAAATCAAATATTCATCAAAAAAAGCTAATGGTGTCTGTTTGGTGGTCCAGCACTGGTATTATCCACTACAGCTTTATGAAACTTGGTCAATCAATTATAGCAGGTGTCTACTGCAACCAGTTGGATGAAATTATGAGAATGCTTGTGATTAAGCAGCTGAGATTGATCAATAGAGACAGGCCAATCCTCTTGCAAGACAACGCTAAACCATATGTCTCACAAACAGTACTGCTCAAACTCCAGAAACTGGATTTGGAAACTCTCTGTCATCCACTGTATTCACTAGACTTTGTACCAACTGACTACCACTTCTTCTCGGTTTTTGACCACTTCATGCAAGGAAAAATATTTAATTCTCAACAAGCTATGGAAAATACCTTCGGCGATTTCATTCCACTCACTCTCCAGGCTTCTTCACTGCTGGCATAACAAGCTCCTTTAAGATGGCAAAACAATGTTGATAGTTTAGGTGCATACTTTGATTAATTGTACTGCTTCTTGCTTGAGATATAATAAACTAAACTTTTGATTTGAAATCAGACATTTAATATGTAATGACCTAATAGAACTAGTCCCAACAGTAAAGATATGAAATCCACTTAAATGTCCATTAATGGATGATTGGATAAAGAAAATGTGGTATATATACACAATGGAATGCTATTCAGCCATAAAAGAGTGAAATCATGTCATTTGTAGCAACATGGATGGAACTAGAGGTCATTTCCTTATTTGAAATATACCAGGCACAAAATGACATATTCTC
>NW_012153951.1:3254160-3255568 GCF_000956105.1 Propithecus coquereli
GTAAGGGAGGATGAGAAAGAAAACCCCTTCTCCTGAGATCTTTGAAAACTTTAAAATCTAATGATGGAAAAGGGCTGCAATTTGAAACATGAAAGGTCAAGGTAGCCTACTAGAGACACAGCGAATATATAACTTCTTATGGGAATCTCCCATGCGTGAGATTATTCTGAGATTTCAATCTTATAGTTAAATAGTAATATATCAAAAAGACAGTGAAAATAGTTGCTTTGTAAAATGTTGAGGAGACAGTCATTTAACTCTCACAAAATGTCACTAGCTTTATTCACAGGACTTAAACTTAGGAAACTTGAGATATGAATATTTAGGAAAACACCCTTCAAAAATACACAAAATTTCCCCTTAAGATTAACTTGGAATGAAACATTAAGTGAGTAATTTTCACAAAGCAACTATTTGCTTATTTCTAACCCTTGATAGAATTTATACAGAAACCAATTGGGAGCCATACTCATGCATCTGCCACCAAACGGGCATATGCAGAGTCCCAGGGGATATATAAGAAATTCATCAGAGGTTCTGAAAAGTTGAATCACAGACTCAAGCACCTTGGATCCTAGACACCAATGAGCCATTAAACCACTGTCATCACCACTTGTATTGATGTATCTGTTGCTCTTCCCACATCTTGGCCTCACCCCTGATTTCAGCCAAGCCTGGACACTTCTGTGCATGTTTAAACTCTCTTTTCATTGACACTGTTTTGTCTTAACTACCGGTATCTTAGCTCTCTGTATTGAACTCTCATCACCCACACATGAATACTTCCGGGTATGGGGGAATTAATGAGACGATCCTCAATCAACGGTGAACTCGAACTCTTCCTCCTGCCCTTTGGGTGGACAATTTATACGTACTTCTTAGAGTGGGCTCAAGCCCCAGTTTCCCTGACTGGTTACCTTCATGAAGCTTTTCTTCCTTCCCTTACTCTCTTCTTTCTTTTGACCCTCACCCCTGTAAAGGTTACTTTACAAATACCACCTAGAAAGAAATTTGACTCTCTTTGAGGAGAACTCAAGCTAAAACACAGTCAAATCACCATATAAGTACTTGCTACACCAGATTTATCTCTAAGGAGAATTCATTTTTTTTCTGCACTCCAATCCGTACTGGGGAATAAAAAATCAGTCTTTATTATAGTACTCTGTATCATTTCTCTTTCTTCAATAGTCGTGTGGACGTCAGCTACCATTGTGCTCCCCTCAATCCTCCTACGTATGAAACCATCTCAACTAGCCCTATTAAGGATGTACTTCATCCCTCTGAATTGTTTTGACTACTCTCCACATCCAAATTTTCCGAGCTTGTGTGCCTGGCCCTAGAAGCTTTCATGTAGGATAACAAACAGATAAAGTGGTACAATAACGAGAGAGAGAACTAGACCACTGGT
>NW_012153951.1:3261873-3263182 GCF_000956105.1 Propithecus coquereli
AATTAACAGTACAAATAAATGAAGCATCATGAAATAAAATATTAATAAGATGATAAAATAATCGTAATATTTTCATACCAAGAAATAGAAATAATACAACAATTATAAAGGGGCTTTAAAACAAGTGTGATTAACATGTTAAAAGCAATAAAAAGGAATCAGATAGCACCTGAAAAAGCCAATGTCAAATTAGAACTGGAATAGCTTGAAAAAGAACCAAAAACATTATTGAAATTACAAACATAATTTATTAGTTTGCTCAGGATGACATAACAAAATACTACTGACTGGGCAGTTTAAACAAGTCATTTGTTTTCTCAGAGTTCTGGAGGCTGGAAGTCCAAGATCAAGATGCTAGCACAGGTGGTTTCCGGGGAGGCTTCTCCCCTCAGCTTGCAGATGGCACTTTCCTTCTACATTCTTCGATGGCCTTTTCTCCATGTATGTGTTAAGAGAGAGTAAACACTCCGATGTCTCTTCTCTTCTTTTCTGACTGGGCTAGAAATCTAACCTTATGTACTCTTTTAACTTTACTTACCTCCTTAAAGGTCCTATCTCCAAATACAGTAATATTGGGGCTATGGCTTAAACATATGAATTTTGAGGGAATACAATTCAGTCCATGACAGTTCTTAAAATTAAAGACAAACCAATTCAATAAATCTGTGACCTGAAACATGGATCCAAATAAATCATCAACCATGCAGCACAAAAAGACAAGTAATAGATAATATGAAAAGAAATGGTTAAAACACATGAATTTACTTTTTAAGAGTTTGTCTTTCCTTTGAATGTTCTGTACTTCCACTGTTATGTGAAATATTTACTTCAAAAGTATCCTCACTTCATTCTTACCAGTACTTGCTATGAAAATATGTTGGTAAAATTATACCCTCCACGTTTCTTGTCCACCAGCCAATTGAAACACTGTCTTTGAATATACAAGTAGATTTTCAGAGATTCATGGAGGACTATGTCTCAGTAATAGAGCTAAACTAGACCTGAAGTAAATATTATTACATTCTTCACCTAAAAATGCTTAAGAACAAATCTTTAAAGGGACAAGTTGGCCAATAAGTAACTTAACTGCTTTCCCAAACAAACTTCAATGATACGGAAAGAAAGAAAAAAAAAAAATGATCATGAAATAATGTAACATTCATTACACACAATTTCCAGCTAAAAATTAGATAGAAATGAAAGAGGATTCTGGGAAGATGATGAAGTAGGAGTCACCGGAAATCTGTCTCTCCACATAGATAATAATTGCACTGGCAGAATATGTCTGATGTAACTATTTTGGGAACTG
>NW_012153951.1:3263232-3264719 GCF_000956105.1 Propithecus coquereli
ATCTATTTATGTTTGCTAATTGATTTCATTCCACACCAGGGTATGGATCCCATGTGGAGTACCTACTTCCTCTCCAATCCCCAGCTGCATTTCAGTGTACAAAGAGCCTCATTACATAGCAGGCATTCAGCACATGTTTTCAAACGAAATGAATGACTATGCAAAACTTAAACTACAGAGGAAACCGAATAAACTTTTCATTCTATATTTAAGCATTTTTGTTGCCTATCTAATGTCCAAAATTAAAGAAATTCTGAATGAATGATTACTGATAAATATATGTACCAGTTTTGCCTCAAGAATTTATTGCAGAAATAATTGTTATCTTCACTGTAGATCTGATAAGCAGCACATGCTATAGAATACTGCCTTAGTCAATCTTAGTTGGGGGCTGTGAGGAATACACTGTATAACAGTTTATGAAATCAAAAATTCTGATGATTTTACTGAACAATATTTACATACTCTGCCTGAAACCTGCCAATAAGTTGGAAGTATTTATTGAAGATAAAATACATGGCATAGGGATATTCTCAAGGTACTTTGCACCGTTAGGAGAATAAAAACCTGTGCGACATAAAATAACCTTCAGAATTAAATTCCAATACAAGGAAATGAAAGACAGTAAAACTTTCCCAATAGTTTTATGAGAAGGAGCAAGCTTGGAAGGGAATGAGCTGTAAAGATAATGCTGAGGTGGTAAATGCATTAATAAATTAAAAGAGAAAGAGAATCAAAACATGAAATCAAGAGTGAATTTTAAAGGTAACTTGATCAGAACACCAGGGAAGGCAGTCGGAGACAGGAGGTGGCTAGAGAAAACTCTGAAGCCATACTGCAGCGCTGGGTACATATTATCCTTTCCGTTGATTTTTTTGTGCAAAAGAGACAGACGCCCTCCGTTGCTGGTTTGACTGTCTCTTGGGAACATTGATAACTGTGTGGCAACTTGCAGTGAAGTTGAGTCAAGTTCTTTCTGAGAGACACATAGTGAGATGGAGTCAGGCTGTCTGTCCATTATTATCCACAATGTGAACGCCTAAGTTTTAATCTGAACAAGGGGCTTATGACTGAAAGTATATCACTATATCGGCGTATCATATTGACTTTCTAATAATGTTCTAAAGCCAATTGAGTAAAAGAGAGAAAATGCCACTGGGTACAAATTGTGGCATCAATTCTCTGCCAGACTGATCAATTGGATTTATATATTACCTCCAGCTACAATCTTAAAATCTATAGTTTTACTCCCTCTTCAGCGCACAGCTCACAGCTTAAATAATTGCAGATTCAAATGAATTTTAAAAGGATCGAACAGCCCTTAAATTAAAAATGTTTGAACATTGTTGTTTTAACCACTCTTAATTATTTACTAATTTAACTCAATGGCTTCACCTTTTTTCTGTCTCTTTATTCTTCCCTCTTTCTTTCTCTAATTCCTCTAAGAATAAATATTCTACAAAGTTTTCATATTCATGTTTCAAATG
>NW_012153951.1:3264769-3266117 GCF_000956105.1 Propithecus coquereli
AAGTTAAAAAGATTTCTTTCTCACTAGTGTCACAGTCCAGTATGATTTGTGGATATAGGTGTGTTCTTCTCCACATGGTCATTTAAGAAACCAAGTTCTACATTCCATTCTCTGCATTTCAGTCACATGGCTACATCTAAATGCAAGAAAGCCTGAATGTTGATGAGCACTGGCATTTTGATTCCACATTCTCTCAGCTCTCCTGGGATATTCTTTATGGTTCTATGTACCCATTCCTGCATCTTCTGCCTGCTTTGCACCTACAACTCTGGGCTGCTGAAGCTGCTTGGCCCCAAAGCACAGACATCCAGAAGTGTCTCGGAGCTACTCACAGCCTGTCACTGACCACAGCAGAAAGCCCAGATCTCTTACTTCAAGGTGGTACAGACTCTGCAAGGCAATTTACATTACAGAACACCCAGTGAAATCAGGTTGAGGTATTGATTTCACCTCACCTTGCACTTTAGTTTGGTTTTTCTGCTCCTGACCCCTTAAAAAGTTTGTTAATAAATCACTTGCATGTGAATCCACAGCTCAGAGCAACTCAACCTAAGACTCTCCCCTTTGTTCTCTCAGCTCCTTGCTCTTCCTTGAATCTTCACCATGCCCCAACCTCCAGGGCTTGTGGATGTTTTTCCTTCTGCCTGAAATGCCATTTTTGCACATGTTCGCATGGTTCATGCCTTTACTTCCTTCAGGTCTCTGCTCAGACATCACCTAATCAGGACAGTCTTCCATGACTACCCTATGTCCTTGACCCCATCCCAGTCCATACTCCCTTCTGCCTTACTATTCTCGTCTTTCATAGCATGCATCTCCATCTATTTATGTTTGCTAATTGATTTCATTCCACACCAGGGTATGGATCCCATGTGGAGTACCTACTTCCTCTCCAATCCCCAGCTGCATTTCAGTGTACAAAGAGCCTCATTACATAGCAGGCATTCAGCACATGTTTTCAAACGAAATGAATGACTATGCAAAACTTAAACTACAGAGGAAACCGAATAAACTTTTCATTCTATATTTAAGCATTTTTGTTGCCTATCTAATGTCCAAAATTAAAGAAATTCTGAATGAATGATTACTGATAAATATATGTACCAGTTTTGCCTCAAGAATTTATTGCAGAAATAATTGTTATCTTCACTGTAGATCTGATAAGCAGCACATGCTATAGAATACTGCCTTAGTCAATCTTAGTTGGGGGCTGTGAGGAATACACTGTATAACAGTTTATGAAATCAAAAATTCTGATGATTTTACTGAACAATATTTACATACTCTGCCTGAAACCTGCCAATAAGTTGGAAGTATTTATTGAAGATAAAATACATGGCATAGGGAT
>NW_012153951.1:3271602-3273044 GCF_000956105.1 Propithecus coquereli
TGTGAAATATTTACTTCAAAAGTATCCTCACTTCATTCTTACCAGTACTTGCTATGAAAATATGTTGGTAAAATTATACCCTCCACGTTTCTTGTCCACCAGCCAACTGAAACACTGTCTTTGAATATACAAGTAGATTTTCAGAGATTCATGGAGGACTATGTCTCAGTAATAGAGCTAAACTAGACCTGAAGTAAATATTATTACATTCTTCACCTAAAAATGCTTAAGAACAAATCTTTAAAGGGACAAGTTGGCCAATAAGTAACTTAACTGCTTTCCCAAACAAACTTCAATGATACGGAAAGAAAGAAAAAAAAAAAATGATCATGAAATAATGTAACATTCATTACACACAATTTCCAGCTAAAAATTAGATAGAAATGAAAGAGGATTCTGGGAAGATGATGAAGTAGGAGTCACCGGAAATCTGTCTCTCCACATAGATAATAATTGCACTGGCAGAATATGTCTGATGTAACTATTTTGGGAACTGCGGAGTCTATTGAAGCCTCACAACTTCCAGGGTAAGGCTTAGATGGTAAATTGCAGTTACTTTTGGTCAAATTCAGCCCTCATCCCTTACCCTCCAGCCTCTTGGCATGCAGCTCTGCAAGTGATCCTGGAGCAATTTGCACACAGCTTATAGAAGCCAGGGTGGATGTGATAGTTAATTTTATGTGTCCACTTGGAGGGTCATGGTGTGCCCAGATATTTGTTCAAACATTATTGTGTTTTTGTGAGGTCATTTTGAGGTTAGATTAACATTTAAATTGGTAGATAAAGTAAATCAGATCTCCCTTCCTAATGTGGGTGAGCCTCATCCAATCAGCTGAAGGCATGGAGTACGACAAAAATATAGACATGATATAAGATATATCAATATGACATATCATATTGATTCTGTTTCTAGAGCACCCTGAGTAATACAGTAGGCAATAAGGACCCTGCCCTCAAAATATCAATGATCTATATTCTCATTGCTGTATTCTGATTTCATGTTTCTGATCATACAGTGCAGACACAGAAGTAGGTAGCTATTTTTGTTCCACATAGTTTTGTTGCAAGCCCCTCCCGTTGGGCTGAAGCAACTTCTGGGCATTTAAAGGGCTTGTATCTTATCTGCCTCCCCTTTCATTTTTTTCTTTTTCCCTTTTGGGAGCTAGTCATTAATGACTAGGATATTCAAAAGGAACTGCATGCAGAGTAAATTAGAAGGTCACCACACATGCCCAGAGAAAGATACAGGCTCAGAAAAGACCTGAGAAGGCCTCAGGTTTACAATTCAGGTTGATCCACAGCATGAAGACAGTTTATAACAATTAAGAAACAAAACAAAACAAAAATGAAAAAGAAAAATCCTGAGGAGGGGTGATATTTGATTACTGGACTTACATTATATTAGAGGCAATGTCCAACTTTCAACAATGACAAAAACAAAA
>NW_012153951.1:3292693-3295695 GCF_000956105.1 Propithecus coquereli
AAATCAATAAGAGAAAATATCTGAAAAATTCCAAATTTACATAACACTCTTCTAAATAATTGATGGTGAAAGCAGTCACAAGGGAATACAGAAAATATGTTGTATTGAATGATAAAGAAAACACACACAGCCCTAATTATAACATGCAGCTAAAGCAGAGCTTATGGAAAATTCATGGCTTTAAATGATTATATGAGAAAACAAAGAACGTGTAAAAATAATGAATTGTCTACCAAACAAATGAGGAAGAATTATTATCAGTTTTACACAAATTCTTCAAGGTTGAAGAATCATTCTATAAAGCCTTAATTATCCTGACACTAAAACCAACAATATCACAATTTAAAAAAAAACAAAAACCTGCATGCCAATATTATCCCTCAAGAACCTAGATGTAAAATGTCCTTATCAAAAGTTTAGCAAATTGAATTCAAGATTATATAAAAAGGATAATATTAATTAGTCAGGGATTATCTCGTAAAGCATTGATAACATTAAAAAATCATTGTAATTCACCATATTAAAAGACTGAAAAATGGCAACCATACATCTTAGTAGTCTCAGAAAAAGTATTTGGCAAAATCCAGAAGACATTTCTCATAAAAATTCAGCAAACCTGGAATAAAAAGAAACTTTATCAACCTGATAAAATGTCATTTTATTAAAAGACTACAGCTAATACCATACTTAATGCCAAAATATTAAATGCTTTTCCCCTATTATCAGGAAGAAGGAAAAATTATGCACTTTAAGCACTTTTATTCAACTTGATATCAAACACTGAAGGGTCTGAGATTTTACTCTACTTGTAAGCATATATAAGCTTCCACAATTATATGGATGATGGCAGAAGAGATGAGACTCCAGGGTCAGTGACAAAAAACTTTATTCTTGAAAGCACAAAGAGCAGGAAGGTATCCATCAACGTAGCTAAATAGAGGTATCCAATGCCTCACTCTTCCACAAAGAAGGATCAAAACAACAAATAAATAACTTCAATTTGAGTGGAATGTCTATGGGAGAACAATGGAGTTCAACAAGGAAGTGATGAAGACCCTCTGAGACATGGAAACTTGAAGTGGCAGCCTAGAGAGAGGGAAGCAAAGCACCCAGGAGGGATTGGCCCGAGCCAGGAGGGACTTCTCATTGTGGAAAAAATGTATGCAGGAAATCCCCAGTGGTCCCCATTATCACAACAGATGCCTTCAATTCTAGTTATAGAAAAGCCCCACAGTTCTCATAGGCCCTGAGCTTAGTATAGGGAGCTCTCTGGATTCCATGCAGCTGCATAACTCCACAGAGGAAACTCACACTTGGTCCTCCGCCTCCAATTTCCCAAGACCTAACCTGCTGTGGTATAGCACCATTATGAGAATGGAGCCATTGCTAAAGAGCATGCTGCCATGGGGCCCAATAGCCCTGAATCTCCACATCCCTGGGTCCCTGACGTCATCCCACCATGCCCATACAATGGGCTGCCATACCATGACTCAATCTGCACCCAGTAGTATAGCCATAATCCTGGCACCTGAGTCCAGGAAGAACCTTAAATCAAAAGAAACAAGTGATCTATTCAATCAGGAGGTTGCCTCCAGAACTGGGGGAGCTGATGCACATGCTTCTCAGGGCCTAAAATCTGGCTGCCTGGCACCCACCATTGCCAATGACCCCACACTTGGGACTGATGGAGCAGCTGAGCACTATGCATAGATTCCCCCACCCCCAGGGCCCAAGGATTGGCTTACTAGCAATTGGCTTACTGCGTGTTGCTAGCAACCTCACTCTCAGAAAAGTTATGCCACTGCCAACACAAACACAACAGCCTAGACCACTAAGGCACTCACAGATACCAGTGATAATGACGACAGCCTAAGAAATCACACAGAAACTGCACTACTGCATCCACTCAGAAGCAAAGCCAAAACACCCTACTCGGCCAACACTATTGGCAACTGGCAACTGTTCCCCAGATGTGCAGCTAGTAATGTAGGGACACAAGAAACATGTAAAAGCAAGAAAACATGACACTGCCAAAGGAATACAGTAATTCTCCAGTAACAGACCCCAAAGGAAAAAAAAAAATCCGTAAAATGCTTGAAAAGAAATTCAAAATATGAACTTAAAGAAATTCAGCAAAATACAAAATACAGAAAGACAATTCAGTGAAGTCATAAAAACAATTCATGAACTAAATGAGAAATTCAACAAAGAGATAGGTATTATAAAAAGGAACAAAACAGAAATCTTGGGGCTAAAGAATTCAATGTATGAAATTTAAAAATACAATTGTGAGCTTCAATAATAGACTAAATAAAGCAGAAGAAATAATTTATAAACTTGAAGGCAGATCTTTTGAAATAGCCCAGCCAGACAAAAAGAGAAAAAATGAGAAAAAGAAAACATTTATAACATATGGCATATCATTAATTGAGCAAACATTAAAATTATGGAAGTTTCAGAAAAAGAAGAGATTGGAAAAGTGTTAAAAAAAACTGTTTAATAATAGCTGAAAACTTCCCAAGTCTTGGGAGAAATACAGACATCTAGATCCAAGAAGCTGAAAGTCCCAAATTGGTTCAACCCAAAAAGGCCCTCTATAAGGCACATTGTAATCAAACTGTAAAGTGTTAAAACACAGAATTCTAAAAATAACAAGAGAAAATTGTCAAGTCATATATAAGGGAATCCCCACTAGATTGACAGCAGATTTCTTAGCAGAAATTTTACTGGCCAGGAGAGAGATGGATGATATATAAAATATGCTAAAAAAGAAGAAAACCTGAGCATCAAGAATACTATACCCATCAAAGATATATACTTCAGAAATGTAGGAGAAATAAAGTCATTCTCAGATAAGTACAAACTGAGGGAATTCATCATTACTAGAACTTCCTTACAAGAAACGTTTAAAGGAGATTTAAATCTTGAGGAAAACAGACAATAAATATTATCATGAAAAGATGCAAAAGTATAAAAATCACTGATAAAGTAGATAAACAAAT
>NW_012153951.1:3296842-3298215 GCF_000956105.1 Propithecus coquereli
CTAAAAAAACCCAAAAAAGACCAATGAAACAAAAAGTTGGTTTTTTGAAAAGATAAAATTTATAGAACATTAGCTGGAGGGAGAAAAAAAGAAAGAAGACCCAAATAAATTAAGTTAGAAACAAAAGAGGAGAAATTACGCTTGATATCACAGAATTTAAAAAAGGTGATGAACAACTATATGCCACCAAATTGAAAAACCTAGAGGAAGTGGGTAAGTCACTGGACACACACAACCACCAAGACTGAATCAGGAAGAAATGGAAAACTTAAACAAATCAAATAATGTGTAACAATATTAAAACAGTAATGAAAACTCTCCCAAGGAAGAAAAGCCCAGGACCAGGGGGCTTGAATGCTGAATTCTAGCAAACTTTTAAAGAAGAAATAACACTAATTCTTCTTGAACTATTCCAAAAAGTTAAGAGAAAGGGAATTCTTACAATCTTATTCTACAATGCTGGCATTAATTGCTCTTATACCAAAACCAAAAGAGGAGAAAACTTCAGGCCAATATTCTTGATGAATATAGATGCATTTAAAAAATCTTCAACAAAATACTGAAAAACCAAATTCAGCAGCATAGCAAAATGATTATACTCCATGATCAAGTAATATTGATCACAGGGATGCAAGGATGGTTTAACATATGCAAATCAGTAAATGTGATATATTACACTAACAGAATGAAGGACAAAAATTATATGATAATCTCCACAGATGCAAAAAAAAAGGATTTGATAAAATTCAGCTTCCCTTCATGGTAAAAACCCTCAAAAAATTAGGTATAGAAGGTACATACCTCAAAAACAACAAAAGACATATATGACAAATGCACAGTTAATTTCATACTGAACAGGGAAAAGTTAAAATACCTTTTTCCTAAGAACTGGAACAAGATGAGGATGCCCACTTTCACCACTCTTATTCAAAATAGTACTGGAAATTGTAGGCAAAGCCGTTAGGCAGGAATAAGAAATGAAGAGCATCCAAATTGGAAAGAAGTAAGTCAAATAGTCCCTGTTTGCAGATGACATGATCCTATATATAAAAGAACCTAAAGTCTCCACCAAAAAACTTAGGTCTGATAAACAAATTTATTCAAGTTGCAGGATACAAAATAAGCATACAAAAATAAATAATGTTTCTATACAAAAATAACAAAATAGATGAAAAAGAAATCAACAAACAATCTCATTTACAGTATAGTCATTAAAAACAAAATACCTATGCATAAATTTAACCAAAGAGGTGAAAGATCTGTGCAGTGCAATCTACAAAACACTGATGAAAAAAATTGAAGAGGATACAAAAAAAAAGGGGGGGGGAAACATCCTATGTTCATAGACTGGAAGAATTAATATTGTTAAAATG
>NW_012153951.1:3298265-3299296 GCF_000956105.1 Propithecus coquereli
CTAGCCAACATATCTTTCCAAAATGAAATCAAATAAAAACTTTTTTAGGCAAAGTCTGAGAAAATTAGTCAGGTACAGGCTTATATTATAAGAAAATTTAAAAGAAGTTCTTTAGATGGAAATAATAGTACTAGTGGAAAATTAAATCTACACAAAGAAATGAAAAGTTTTGAAAATGATAAAGATGGGGTAAATATGGCATACTTTAAATCATTTTAAAATTATTTAAAAGATAATTAACTATGCAAAGCAAAATATAATGATAAAATATTGCAGAATTTATAGTGAATAAAACAGTAAAAGACATAAAAGTGACAGCACAAATGATGAGATGGGGAAATTGAAGTATAATGCAAGGCAATATGGGAAACTGTATAACATTATTAGGAGATTAACTGTCATTAGTTAAAGGTACATAGTATAAGCCCAAGTGTATCCACTAAACAAAAAAGCAAACAAAACAACAACAACATAGGATATAGCAAATAAGCCATTAGCATAAATAAGGTAAAATGCTTAAAAATATTGATCGTCTGAAGGAAAAAAGCAAAGGAGCAAAGTATTTATAAAAACAGATGGTACAAACAGATAAGAAATAGCAAGATGAAATGTTTAAATAAAACATATTAATAATCACATTAAATAAATGGTCTAAGCATGGAAATTAAAAGAAATTGTTACACTGAATAAACAGCAAGGACCAATTCTATGCTCTACACAAGAAACATAAATAAATTAAAATCATAAGAATAGATAATGTAATATGTAATTCTTGCTTGTAAAAAAGCTGGAATAATTATATTAATATCATATATGTCAGGGAAAGAGATATTTCCAGACATAAAAATAAAGCAAAAAGGAGAAATAGAGAAATCCACAATTAGAGATTTGAAACAGCTCCCTCTCTCTAATTTTTTTAAGTAGAAAAAAAATCAGTAAGGTTATAAAAAAACCTAGACAACACTATCACATAATATGATCTAATTGACATATTCAGAATAGTATACCTGAAGGCAATAGAACACAAGTTT
>NW_012153951.1:3311631-3315231 GCF_000956105.1 Propithecus coquereli
ATAGGAGAAATACATTCTCCTGTTCTATAGCATAATAGGGTGACTACAGTTAACAATTTATTATATATTTCAAAATAGCTAGAAGAGAGGAATTTTTAAGGATCCAAGCACAAAGAAATGGTAAATGTTTGAGGTGTGTGCTAATTGCTCTAATTTGATCATTACACATTGTATACATGTATCAAAATATCATTCTATTGCCCATAAATACATTCAATTATTACATACCAGTTAAAATAATTAAAGATTAAAAGCAAAACAAACAGCATGAGCTTCTTATTTATGTCATTCTTCTTGAACCCAAATCCCGTATTTCTTGGAGGTGAGGAGCCCATGAAGCGTTAGCTCAGGTGAATGCTGAACATGCAATATATATGCATCACAGCTAAAGAACACCAAGGTTAGAGATTTCCAACCTTTGGAAAGAGTTACACATAGACTTAACGAGCATTTGCTCCTGAGAGATTATTGTACAGGATGGTAACCAAACCTGCTCTCTGCTCTGGAGGGAGACCCTATCTATATCTTCCAAGGTTATTCACTATAGACATCCTTAAAAAGAACAAAAGCTGTCAGTGCCTCTGTTCACAAAATGTTTCGGAAATTGAGAGAAGTGGAGAATTTTCTACCGATGATATTTAGCCATCATTTCTATACCATTTTATCTTCTGAAAATTTTCCCAGATAGACCAAGGCTGGGTCAAACCTGTTTAATTACTATATTATTTTTATTTAACTAAGGCTACAATCAAACCGATCACAAGTAACAAAATGAGGGCAACCTATAGGACTATAATATAATCACAGATCCCAAGATCCTGAGCCCAATCCAAATCCCATAAAACTTTATTCTCTACCTTAGACAGCCAGGTAGATTTATACTTAAGTTTCTGTATTGACCTTTCAACTTGGCTTGAGGCATTCATCCTGGTATAGCAAAGTGTGTTAACAATTGCACAGATTCTGCCTTGGCCTCAAAGAAGAAAGACTGAGCAAATTCTATTATCTGTAACAAACATGGCCAATAAGTTAAACCTGACCTAAATGACTTCCGTGACTATGATAGTATCATTAATCACTCCAACTAAAATCAGGGACAAATTTATACCATCACTTCTAATTATATGACTCCCATTGTAGGGAAAACTCTCCAAAGGATATGCAGAAATAAGGAGTCTATTAGCCTCTGAGAAGCTCCCTTGCCCCAACACTGAGTAACCAAGGATTATCTCATTGTGGAGAAATATCCACAGTCATCTGAGGCCTACATAATCTACTGGTCATGTTTCCTTAAACACTTGAAGCTATTTTATGCCTGTTCCTAAGGTGTAATTACTGTGTTTTTGGAAGGGAAGCAAGTTCATATCTAAATTCTATGCAAGACCCTTAATCCCAGAGGCACAAGAAAGTATTGATGGGGCCCCACCCCACTCTAAGTGAGACTAACATCAGGCGGAGGGCACAGGTTGACTGCCTCTAATGTGGTCTTCTGGCTGACTGGTAAGTCTTAAAATTCCCAGTTCAGTTTAAATAATTGTCTGGTCAAGTTTTTGAAGTCAGTTCAATCTGTCCTATTTGTCCATACTACCAGGAAGGTTGCTTTCATCTGCTTCAAGAAATGATTGAGAATATAGGTAAGGAAGATATTCAGAATTATGGGATAGGTGTCTTGAGAGAAAAGTATAGGAGCATGGGACATTTCTGTTGTTTCCAAGACTCTTCCATAATTTTAAGAGAAAATGGTAATCAGATTTTAGACAAAGCTTTCTGTTAATGGATGACAAATCCAAATGCCAGTTCAATATGAACTTGTAACAATTTGGAGAACTGCACAAGGTTATTTTTCTTCATGAGGAAGGCTTCTGGAAGATTCCGAATGATTAAACACACTAATGCCATCTTCTCCTCTCTAGGTACCTGGGCTGTTGTTCTTTATCTACACAATATTGGTGTATTCTATGTAAACATTTACGATGTCATCTTTTCTCTAATCATCTCCTATTTATATACCCAGAATTTTCATCCAAGAGGCTCTGATTCAAGAGGCAGAAAGGCATTTTTATGAAACTTACAGAGACCCATTATGTCCCCAACTTTGGTCCACAGAAGTCACTATAGAAGGATTCAGTGAACAGTGTCCTCAACCGAGTTGTCATTATCCATATGATCTAGGACCATACCAATCCAATAAGAGAACTAATTGGCTAAATCAGAATTAAATTTGAGTACCCTATGCCCCCTTTTGGCTAGAATGCCACCCAGAACTTGAAACCAGCTAGGCTAGCCTAAAGTTGATGTTAGGGGAATGAAAGATGCATCATCCACAGGAAATGGCAGTGTGGAATTGCTAATTTAAAAAATAAGTACATATAACCTTCCATCCCTTCTGTCTTTATCCTTGTACAGCAAGTAGGTCAGAGGAGATGATCCTTTGTTTGGAAACACATGCATTCTGTGATTCAACTATTAATACATTACTAAGGTATGTCAACCAGAAATAGCTGAAGGAGGTAGAATCAGCAATGTGTTATTTTAATATTTTAGGAGGTTATTCCAGTGGTTATCAATATCAGATTCATGTGGATTGTAGGGAGTGTAGAAGATTCATTGAATTTTTTAACGATCGGCTCATTATTGCTAGCTCTTATAATAGAAGATATACTCTTGTCAGATCTTAAATGATCTATAATAGAAGATATACCATTGTCGGACTGCAAATGATCTAGAAAATAAACATGTAACACAGAATAGTTTCAAGGGCCATGAAAATGATCTATCTATCTAGGTCTTCTGTGATTTCACTGTACAATGTTTTGTAGTTTTTTGCATACAGATCTTATACGGCTTTGCTTTAATTTGTTTTTGTGCTTTTTATTTTTTAATGTCATTTGTAATAGGATTGGTTAATTTTTTTTCTAATTGTTCATTAGTAGTATGTAAAAAATATCGTTAGTTTTTTATATTGACTTTATATTCTGTGAGCCAACTAAATTGATTCATTAGCCCAGAATATTTTATATGGATTTCTTAGTGTTTTTATATACACAGTTATGTTGCCTGAAAATTTAAAGTTTTATTCTTTGCATTATAATCTTTATACATTTCACTTATTTTACTTGTCTTATTTCACTGGCTAAGATTACTAGTATGCTGTTGAAGATAGGTAATAAGACCCAAAACATGTTAATGTTTATATTTTTGTTTTCTCCCTGGTCTTAGGTAGACTATTCAGAATACAGTCTAATTTACCCAGAGTTTCCCCCTCCCCCTACTCCATAAACATCCTTAATTAGATTAAAGCATTTTCCTTCTATTCGTATATTCCTATTTTGCTGAGAGATTTATTTTTTCATTTCTTTCTTTTTTTTAACCATGAATGCATAGGGACTTTTATTAAAATGCTTTTTCTGTATGTTTTAAAGTGCTCTTATGGTTTTTCTTTTTCATTTTATTATATGATGAATCACATTGATATCTTGGACTTCAAAGCAACCTTGCACTGCCAGAATAAATTCCCTTGGTTATTATGTATTATCTTTTTTATATATCATTGGCTTAAATTTGCTAAAACTTTAAAATGGCTTTTGCATTTATGATTAT
>NW_012153951.1:3316981-3317538 GCF_000956105.1 Propithecus coquereli
CCCTCCCCACACACACACACAAAATCATAGAAAAAACTTCCTTGATAATTGCATTTTCCAACTTCTGCAACTAAACGAAGCAGGCTTGGAGTCAAGAATCCTAAAAAACAAACTAGGAGGAGGGTGATTTTTGTGTTTTCTTTTACGATAGCCACTATCTGCACCCCATTACTAATTCCACTCTAATGTATTTTAAATCTTACTAAAATATTAAGGTAAAAGAGCCACGACACATTACTACTTGAATACTATCTGCATGAGCAAAAAGCAGTTTTAATTTCTACCGGTGTCAAATTGTATATGTGCAATTTTTTTAATTTCTCTTTTCTGTTTTAATAAGTATACTATGATAAATGAGGTTTATTTAATTTTTTGAAGATTTAAGAACTTTCCTTAAGAAAGCAGTATAAGTAAAAATCCTCATGTTCTGTCTTGTTTTTCTACAAAAACAGAGGATATACTAGACTTTTCTTTATATTTCATAAAAACCAAAAATTTTAAAAGACTTTATTACTATTATTAGCTTTTTTCTTCATATCTAACATGAAATAGACAAA
>NW_012153951.1:3322824-3334707 GCF_000956105.1 Propithecus coquereli
CTCCACACTTTTAAATCTAGTGGAAGGGCTTCTCTTACTCATATACCCCAACAAACAGCACCTTTTATCTTATAAGCTTTTATCATCCATAAGTAAAATGTGTGGTATTTTTTGTCTGCTGTTTATTTCCGTATATGGTGAATCTATTTATTCTGTCTGGTACATATAGATCAGGTAATAATTTTTGAATGAGTGAATAAATTATGCACAAACTACATGACTGAGACTAGTGATGAATGATTTCCTCCCAAAATTTTGGTCTGCTGTTCACTCTAGTAGGGATGGATATGGAAGCCAGATACATAGATACTAGATATTCAGTCTAATATGTCCAACGTGGAGATGGTGAAATATATCTTTGCCTAGGTGATCTTTGAAAGAAACTCCAGGTTTCTAAAACTTTGTTTTGTTATTGCTCTAGTGGTCATTGGCAATATTTCTTGAAAGGAATTACTGATTTAATTTTTAAGACAAGGATTTACATGCTACTGTTTCGATATATTAAACATTGGAATATTTTGTGCTAAAACACTAAAACAATGAAGTTTATTTTATTTTGTTTCATTTTCCTAGAAGGATTACACTTCCATATGCCCGATAGAACTACTTTTGTAGCAATGTATTGTCCGACCAATATATGGTTAGATTCTTAACTCTTATATTACTGTTTAAGTGATCTTTGTGTTAAAGTCATTCATAAAATACTTTTGAACTATTAATGGCTATATCGAGGTAGCATAGGTTATTCAGTGGTCCCCAACCTTTTTGGCAGCAGGGAGTGGTTTCATGGAAGATAATTTTTCCACAGGCCGGGGAGCTGGGGCTCAGATGGTGATGTGTGCAGTGAGGAGCAGCTGTAAATGAAGAGGAAGCTTCACCGGCCTCCTACTGTGTAGTTCCTAAGTTTCATGGAAGATAGTTTTTCCACAGACAGGGGTGGATTTGGGGGGGAGATGCAGAGCTCAGGCTGTCATGCACAGCTGGTTCATAACCGGCTATGGACTAGTACCTGGCCGTGGCCCTAGGGGTTGGGGACCACAAGGTTACATGGAGGTTCAGAGTTAAATCCAAGAATAGAATTCATGAATCTATCCCTACTATTAAAGCAAAAGACCCTGTTTATTATGTTATATTAAATAAGTGAGTACTTCACACAAACATCAGAGGCTTAAATTAGCTCTAAAACCTAGCGCAGTGAAACCTGAGTAGAGTTATAATGATGTTTTCAAAATGAATAAACAAGACCTTGAATCTGATCAAGGGAATTTTATTTTCTTTTAAGTTTCTCTTGAGTAATGTTTACAGATACTAGAAAGCTGTAAACATATTCACTCTCCACTTAGAAGAAATTTTACTATATGTACTTGCAATTTTAAGAAAAGAACGTTTTTGCATAAACATTTGTGAGATGCGTAGATTTAATAAGAAAATTTATAAAAGCTCTTAGAATAATTATTGACATATAGAAAATGCTGAATAATTATTAACTATGTTAGTATTTGTTATTAGTATTGCTATGTGACAAACATTCTTTCAAGAAAGAGGAATACAGATGGTTTAAACTTACAGAGAAAATTCTCAATGCAATCTACTGGCTCAAAATATTTAATATATTTCACTAAATGGAAACACTTTTGCCCTCCTACCTGAAGGATTAGATATCTGTCAATAAACATTTTTTATCTCCATTAATATGACATCAACCCAATAGTCTGGAAGTTGAGACTATAATCATATTTTTAACATTCTCTCAATTTCTCACAATAATATTAAAAATATCACCCATATAATATTGTTTTATTGTAATTATCATCACTATTGCCTGTATGCTGTTTTCAGAAAAAAAACCTTTACCCTTCTGTGAAGTGCTTCATACTTGTCATGATCACATACTCAGTTTAGAGACCTCCAATGTTATAAAGATACTGTCTTAGTCTGCTCAAGCTGGTATAATGAAACATAATAGATACTAGGTTTAAGTAACAGACATTTATTTCTCAAGGTTCCAGAGCCTGGGAGGTCCAAGGTCAAGATGCTAGCAAATTTGGGTTCTAGGGAGGGCCTTCTTCCTGGCTTATAGATAGCCATCTTCTTGATATGAGCTCACATGGCCTTTCCTTGGTACTTGTAAGTGGAGAGAGAAAGACATCTCCTGTCTCTTCCTCTTTTTATGATGGACATTAATCCCATCATATGGGTCTCACCCTCATGATATAATCTAACTCTATTTACCTTCCAAAGGCCTCACCTTCAAATAACATCACTTTGGGGATGAGGATTTCAACATGTGAGTTTGGGGGGAACACAGAAATGTAGTCCATAGCAAACATTAAGAAATTAGCAGACTTCAATAATAAAAATGATGGTGTTGAGTAAAAGGAAGGAAAGAGGAAAAAAAAGAGAGGGATGAGGAAGGGAGGGAGAATAGGAAAGATAGAAGCAGGGAAAGGGAAAAAGGAAGAAAGAAAGTAAGGAAGGAAATACTACTAAATGTACTACAGAGAGTAGGGTACAAAGCCCTTCACAAATACGATGGTTTAGAAAGTGTCATAATTTTACAACTAAAGAATGCCTAACAGTGTCATTTCCTGTGTATAAAACAGTAGTTTAGAAATTGTCTTTTGTATCTATTTGTGATCTTATTTTTAGAATTACTTCTGACTATAGATCTCTATCCCTACTTTTTGTTTGAGGCTAGTTTTGAAATTGAGCCATCATGTCTCAGGGTTGCTTCGTGCAATGTCTCTTTTCCTGTTTTTCTTAAATGCTAATCGTAAAGTAGCCAGCAAATCACTCAATATATTTAAACTCATAAATGTAATCTATATTTATGGATATAATACAGATAAAAAGCAAAGATTCAGGGTTTTCAGACAAATCTCATTCTTGAGTATAGATTATTACTTTGCAGGGAAAACATTTGTGATATGATTCATGAAAATTATCATAAAAAGGGCATTTAGGTTTTAGCAGAAAAAAGTTTTTCAGGTTGTATTCTAATCAGTCACCTAAATTTAGAGAAATCCTTCCCCACTTACCTCTTCCTTTTTCCACCATACGGGAAAGAGTGTTTGTACGTAAAAGAAACTATATAATGAAGAGTATCTTCCATTTTCAGTTCCCACTTGCTTAGATATATCCAACAGGAATGTAAATAGACATAAGAAGAACAAGAGAAAAGTATGTACTAACAATACAGTGAGATAGAAGCAGAAAGTCTAGTGGTAAAGTGCTAAAAATTACAATCAAAAAAGCAAAGACCTTGTATAATTAACATTACTTCTAGTTATTCCGTAAAGTGGGCTAGTGTGGTATGCAGAAACATGAGCTATATTTAATGATATGGAAATAATACAACCGAAGAAACTCATTGACACATCATTATCACCCAGAGTCCATAGTTTACATTAGGATTCACTCTTGGCACTCCACATTCTATAGGTTTATACAAATGTATAATGACATATATCCACCACTATATTATTATTATACAGAGTAGTTTCACTGCCCTATAAATTCTCTGTGCTCTGCCTATTCGTGCTTTTCACCCTTCCCACTAACCCTTGGCACTCACTGATCTTTTCACTGTCTCCATAGTTTTGCTTTTTCCAGATTGTCATATAGTTGGGATCATACAGTATTTAGTGTTTTCAGATTGGCTTCCTTCACTTAGTAACATGCATTTAAGTTTCCTCCATGTCTTTCCATGCTTTGACAGTTCATTTCTTTTTAGTGCTGAATAATATTCCACTCTCTGGATGTGCCACAATTTATTTATCCATTCACTTACAGAAATCTTGATTGCTTCCAAGTTTTGACAATTACAAATAAACCTATAAACATTGTGTGCAAGTAGGGACATAAGTTTTCAACTCCTTTGGATAAATGTCAAGAAGCACCATAGCTCAATAGCATGGTAAAAGTACATTTACTTTTGTAAGAAACTCTCAAACTGTCCTACACGATGGCTGAATCATTTTCTATTCCCGTGAGCAATGAATGAAAGTGACTGTTGCTGCACATCCTCACTCACATTTGGTGTTGTCAGTGTTCTGGATTTTGGCCATTCTAATAGGTATATGTTAGTATCTCACTGTTGTTTTAATTTGTATCTCCCTGATGACATATGATCTAGAGTATATTTTCAAATGCTTATTTGTCATCTTTATATCTTCTTTGGTGAAGTATCCATTAAGGTCTTTGGCCTATGTTTTAATCAAGTTGTTTCCTTTTTGTTGAGTTTTAAGAGTCCTTTGTAGATTTTGGATAACAGTCCTTTATCAGATATGTCTTTTATAAATATTTTTTCCCAGAGTGTTATCTTTTCATTCTTTTGATAATGTCTTTCATAGAGCAGAAATTTTTAATTTTAATCAAGTCCAGCTTTTCAATTGTTTGTTTTATGGATAGTGCCTTTGATGTTGTATCTAAAACGTCATTACCAAACCAAAGATCATCTAGATTTTTCTCCTGTGATCTTCTAGGAGTTTTATAGTTTTGGTGTTTTTTAAATTTAAGTCTGTAATACATTTTGAGCTAATTTTTTTGGAGAGGGTAAGATCTGTGTCTAGTTTCATTTTTTTGTGTGTGGATGTCCAGTTGTTCCAGCATCATTTGTTGAAAAGCCTATCTTTTCTCCATTGTATTGCCTTTGCTCTTTTGTCAAAGGACAGCTGATTATATTTATGTGAGTCTATTTCTGGGCTCTCTATTCTGTTTTATAGATTTAGCTATTTCTTTCACCAATACCACAGAGGCTTGAAAACTGCAGTTTTACAGGAAGTCTTGAAGTCCAGTAGTGTCAGTCCTCCAACTTTGTTCTACTTCTTCATTATTGCGTTGGCTCTTCTGGGTCTCTTGCCTCTGCATATAAACGTTAGAATCATTTTGTTGATATCAACAAAATAACTTGCAGGTATTGTATTTTTAATTTCAAATTTTCCTTGCTCATTGCTAGTATATAGGAAAGCAATTGACTTTTGTATATTGACTTTGCATCCTTCAACATGACTATAATTGCTTATTCAGACTTCTCTTTTGAGGATTAGACTTATGTATCCAACTGCTTACTGAATATTTTTAACGGTGTCTCAATATACTTCAAATTTAACCAATCTAAGACATAATTTATCGTCTCATTCACATTTTTTTGCCCAATATATTTTTCCCCTATTTTTCTTATATCAGCAAGGGAAATGATCACCTACTCGTATAATTCAAATAAAAAGATATCAACGACACAATACTGTTTGATCTCTGTAGCAGACACTGTCAGTGTTCTGCTCAGATCACCTTAAATCACTTTTAGGATCCTGTTTCTTTGTGTCCTTCTCTAGACTCCTTGTACTTTTGTGTCCAAAGACCCACACCTCAATTTTTAAAAGAACTGTGTCATTGGGCTACTAAAGCCATTTTGTCTGACATGCAGAAGTTCAGAGTTACCTGGGAATAACTCTGGACCTGCAGTTAATGACTGGTAATGCAGAAATATGATATTTTCACTAGATTTAGTTGGCCTGATATATTTTCCCATAATACCTCAAATTTCCCTTTTGACTTAGCATAGTCATAAATATTTGTTCAATGTCTTTCTTTTCCACTACACTCTTACTCCGTGAGGGCAGCAGACACATGTGTTTTCTTTCTTTGTTTTGCATCTTTGTGGGCTCAGCAGCTGACATAATGTCTGGCACATAATAGTTGCTTTATAAATATTTGTTCAGTGAATGAGCTAAGAATTCCTTCAACTATTGAAAGATGTCCTAAGAGATATTAAATTGGATAGGCATAACCAGAGTGAAAGATCACATTCCTTAATTGGCAGCCTCATATAATTCCGTATAGGTGGGGACATGCATATACACATGTGTACAAACATCTACACTTATAAGATATGTTGTTTTCTAGTTTATGTACATATACATGGAGGAGTTCTAGGCAGATGGTTTATAAAATATCAAATGGCACTGAGTATTGTCTTGTGTAATTTTATAAAGAAAGCCCTAAATTTGAAGCATTTAAAAATGTTATTACATATGTCACTTCCTCCCATGTGTCTTACTTACACAATCTTCCCCCAACAAAAACAACAAAACCCCAATTCAGATAACACTCATTTTTAATTTAGCTAAGCACACAACCTTCTACCTCTAACATACATTTCAAAAATCATAGCATTAGGTTATAAAAGAAAACTATCATACATTAACTATACAAGACATTAACTATACAAGATGTCTTTTCAAGTTTTATCTTTGTGGTCATAAAATCTACAAAGAAGTAATATTGTTTCTACAATCCTTCTTTCCAAAAGATTTAACATCTTAGAAAATTTCCTGAAAATATATTCATTGTTTTTAACATTGCTTCTTTGATTTCATACCAAACTTATGTTTATCACATGATTGCTCACCCAATTATACAACAAAATAAAAAGCATCATCAAATAGTTTAATAGGAATATAGGAAAATGTAGTTTGGTTCATCAAGTGATGCAGAAAATAATGTGACAACAAAAAAATCTGATTGCAAGTAAGATATTAGTTGCATTAGAATCTGTATCCCCACTCTCTAAAAAAAAAATAAAAGTACAGGGCCTTGAGAATATAAATAGACTAGAAGAATGTGGACACAGTAAGACCATCAAGTTTTTAAAAATATACAATAGTAACATAATATAAAATATTTATGGCTAGTCAATGTGACAGATTTTAAGTAATGTGAAGAAAAGTCTATATACCTTGTTCAAATTGGTACTAATGATAGCCCTGTGTTCATATTAATTTCCACTTTATTTTAAATAAATATTTGGCAGATAATGAGAGGAAATGATTACTCTAAGTTCATGGTCTTACCTAAAAAAAAAAAAAAAAAAAGAAAAATGTGTTGTTGCATATGCATGAATGTGTATATATGTATATACGTATGTAATATTTCTGCAAACTTATCTCATTCTGAACTCTTTTCCTTGAGCAAAACCTTTCATTAAATTATTTTGTTAATCTTTATAATTTAAACCATACAGCTATAATATGATTTTTTAAAAAAATTCCGTATATGCCTAGCTGAATCCTTCAAACAAAATACGACGAATTTCTTATTAGCACAGATATTTAAATATGCCGTTTCTTGGTTAACTTGAAACATAAGCTTTCCAAAAACAGGATCAGTCATCTTTACTTTTTCTCTTCTATACTATTTATAGAGCCAAGCAGGCCAGCAAACAGACAAACCATCAGAGTATGCCTCAGTCTAATTAGGTCTCTTTAAGGCAAGACAAAATGCAAAATGCGGGAAGGGAAAAATACCATGGACTACACAGCCCCTCCAAGCCGCTTGGCTGGCCCAGGCAAACAGCCATAGGCCTCCAAGAAGCACAGCAAACAAACTGACATTATGTCCGCGGGTTATCATTATTATTTTTTTTCCTTAAACCTGATCGATCCCTCCCTACCACAATGATGCTTCAGGGCATGCCTCTCACTGCTCGGGAGCGATTGAGCATCGGGTATCATTAAATATGGTAGGTAGGAAGGAAGTGGGCAGCCCAGAGCTTGGGCGAGGCGTGGGGGTGCGCAGGGAGCCGCGGAAAGGCAGGGTCAGAGGCAGCCACAAGCTCTAGCTCCTCCTCGTGTCTTTTTCTCTTTCCTGGACTCTACTGACCTTTCACTCCGGAGCCAGCTGGAGCCGAGAGAGATTTAATTGAACGGATTCCTCAGATGTGTTTGGAGTATGGGTGATGAAGAAAGGAGGAGGAGGGAAGGAAGGCTGGATACTGTGGTGAAAAGAGAGAAGAGGGGGAGGGAACTTGCCATGACCTTCAAAGGCTAATTGCCTGGCTCTTCCCAGGCCCTTACTGAAGCTTGACTTGCACGGGGCTCCTGTCGTCCGTCCGGTCTAACCAAAGCTCGCCAGCCCCTCCCTGAACCCCAGCTTCAGAAATGCAGCCGTGCTCCCGGGTGACCTCCAGTCCAATCAATAGCAGGCCGGCCAAAGTGGCTGCAGCTCCCTCTGCCCCTCTTGAGCAGAGCTACATTAACAGGCTCTGCTCATCCCAGTTCCTGAAACCTCCCTCATTAATCTGATTAATCCAAGGAAAGAAAAAGAAGCAGTGGGGTAACAGACTGACCAGAAGCACTGAGGTGTATGTTTGTGTGTATATGCGTGTTGTGTGTTTCAGTCTTCTTCACTGTTAGTTTAATGGAATAAAATCGAAGCCAGCAAGAAAAATCAAACCTCTCCTCTGGCACTTTCTGTCTCTATCTTGTTTCCATTGTTTGTTTCTGAAATTATAAATCACACAGACTAACCAGATTAAGAGTTTATCCACGAACACTGTCCCTCCCTCCTTCTCCCAGCTCTCTAAACCCTGTCTTTATGGGGCTTGTATGTGTGTGTGCATATTTTTTTTTGAACATAAGTAAAAAGGAGTCAGTGAATGTCAGCTGAGTTAAATGGGCGACAAGGGAGATGGAAAGAAGAAAATTCATCCCTTCTTGTCTTTGAGAGCAATTTAATTAGGCTTGAGCCCACTGTGAATGGGTAAGAAAAAGGCTGGGGGTGGCTTGTCTAGGCTTCCTCTAAAGGCAAAAGCGGCCTTGGATGCTGCATAGGTGCCTGTACACACACACACAGGGTTTTTAAAGGATCATGTAAGAAGATCAACCGATAAGCAGCTAATTTTGTGTACTTAGGGAGCAAATGAGCAAGTACACTCCCACTGGCATACCCAGGGAAATGGGATGAAAAAAAAAGGAGGGAGAAAAGATCTTAAGTATTTTACGATTAATACTGATCACTAAAATTAAAGATTTATACTGCATGACAGGGTGGCTAGCTGTAGCTTTTGGGAAACCTTTGTGTGTGTGTGTGTGTGTGTGTGTGTGTAAGTGCATGTATATGGGTGTGTGTGTATGAAATATGAGCTGGTATAGTCATATACATACAAATATGGATTTTTTTATGAACCACTCAGTTATTTTGAAAATTTTCATCAGAAACCACTTTTAAACTAATTGGCATCTACAGAGGAGAAACCTCATTTTTGGTTCAAATGACTTTTCCGAAATGTCATTTGATTCGGGAAATATGACTGATCTGCCCGATTTCTTGATAAGAAATGAAATGAGCCGTTGTCCTTCAGGATATCATAGACTTGAAATGGGGGATTTTATGGTTAATGCCATCAGATAGAAGTGTCCTACTTTGAAAGGAGAAGTCCATCAGCCTCAGGGGAAGGCTGAAGTCTGAATTCATCTTTAAATCTGCTGCCGCACTTAAAGCTGGCATGGAGCAATGATAGATTTTTTTTTTTTTCTTGAGTAATAAATACAAAATAAATGGCAATAAATAATGAGATTGTTGATATCAAAAAGTTAATAGTTTTATACTTTCACATTTTGGATTCCACTTTTAGGTCCTAATGTCAATGTTCAGTATGAAAGTCAAGAGTGAACACAGAGCCTAAATTAATATGTTTGGGCCACAGTATGGGATAATAAGTGTTTAGAATTATGATTAATATAGTCATTCTTATAAAACACCAATGTCAACAGTGGAGATGAAAAAACAATAAGGGAATAAAATCAGTAACAGCCTACATAAAAAAATACACATAGCCAGAAGCAAGAAGAGGGATATCTGGGTCATTGACCTCAGGCACGGATGAATAAAAAAGTAGGTAGCCATGCTTAAGAAAAGAAAAGCAATGGAATGGAGAGAGTCATCTCACATTGAGGTGCATGTTTGAAATGGATTCCAACAGACACAGGAGAAAACTATTGCAATAAATTTATCCCGTATGAAGAAAGCTCGTTGTGAATAAAGCCTGTATCTGCTAGCTCACAAAACTACTGACCAATATCTTTACTTTTACCAATCCCACCCTGCAGTCCTGGATTGATATCTTCTGCTATATGTATGTTTATATGGAGAGACTATATCCCATAGTCAGGTATATTTAGAGTTCTGCAACAAATAAAGATTCCCATGAAACTTAGTCAACATGCAATAGAAAAGAGCTGTGAGAAAGAAAAGATAAAAGATAAGATAAGAACAAGGTATGTTTCAAAGTAGTGTACTTCAATGCAGAGGAAAAGAGGAGGGGAGATAAGGGAAGTAAGAAGTAAAGAGAGCCAGTAGGGATGGGGAATGGAAGAATAAACAGAATGAAAGGAGCAGAATACATTTGAAAGAAAAGCGAGTGGGGACGGGGATAATGTATTGAGCCTGTTCTACATTATCTATCCTCTTATTTTTCAAATATTAGCCTAATTTCAATTACCACCCAGAAATGTGACAACTTTATTCTTGGAGCCATATATCAATGACTTAATGCTGGGCAGCACCTGCTTATGTGCCAACAACATAGTCATAAAATGCTTTCTATTTCATCAATGAAATAGAAATGCACATAGTTATCATATGATATCAAATTTTATGCATTGACTATTTACAAATGCTGGCATGTCACAGGTTTCTCATCACTTTCTTAGATATAAAATTTACTTTATTAAAAGAAAATTACTTTTGGAAATTGAGGACTTCCTTGAAAACAGGCAATCAAAATTCTCAAATATTGAGAAGAATCACTTACAGTCTAATTCCGTATAAACCTAGAATAATAATTTTGCGATTGGTTTTTCGATGAACATGTGGATATTCCACAAACTGGCAATAGAGGCAAAATTTCAACCCCTCCACCATAGCTAGATTCTTTTTTAAATGTCATTCTTCTTTTCCTGACCAAGAATTTGTATATATTTGAGAGTTAACTACATTTTCTTTAACATTTCTTATCTGGCATGTATTTATATGCCAAAAGCATATTCTATAAAAGAATATAAAAAAAGAATGGTACACAGACTATTTGTAGGTGATTTATTGTGGAAACTAAATGATTTTCCATTTTAAAATGTTTAATGTTAATAAGAAGGCATTAACTTCATGACTTTAAACTCCTTAAGGTAAATCAGCTTACTATATGTAAAAAATAAAGGAAGTGGATTTATGTGCTCCAATTTAAAACAGCCCAAAATGAAAATTGTATTTAAGACTTATGACAGAAGAGTTTATAGGGAAAGAAACATTCTGTACGTTTTCTTTTTTTAACTCTTGGTTAATACATGTGACATATGGTAGTCTTAGAGCATGACATACATTTGTTTTGTCCCCTGTTTTGTACAGCAACCACTGAATAAAGAGTAGCCAGGAAGAATTACAATCTCATAGGCACTGATATAGCAGTGCTAAGAGGAGATGACATAACTCAGCTTTAGATTGCACCCTCAAGAAATCATGTTGCATTTCACAACAGGTAAGCATCTTGAGAAGTCCTTCTGAGTATGATGAAAACAGCTTGCAAAAATAGCATAAGAGTACATCCTGGATAACATCTCAGATACATCAATTTTGTTCTGGGGACTTTTACAGCATTGCACTTAACTAGAGGTACGGCAAGATACTTCTTCAACCACATCATTGATCCTACTAAGCCTGGGTAAATAATGTTTTTATAATACCAAATTTAACAGTTTTTGGAGTTGCACTTTTTTAATTCTGAAATTTTATCAACCTTATGTTGGTAAAAGTATTTGCATAGGAAAACTACTCTGACTCTCACAGATACTACGTGTCAGTTAAACTATAGAGGCTCCTTAGAGTAAAATTATTTTACAATTTAGAAATTCCATATGGTTATTCTTCTAAGTATGATTATTTTAGTGTGTGTATGTGGAGCAGAACAGAAACTGTTTTTTTCACATAAATACCATTGTCAAATCTTTTGAATTCTGCATTCATTTATGTATTTATTTCTTTTTTCATTCAATATCTAATAAATGAACCCCTTCTATATGCCTAATTATGTGTGGTTTCTTCACTATT
>NW_012153951.1:3336683-3337632 GCF_000956105.1 Propithecus coquereli
AAAATTTAGAAGCTTGGAACATTGTTGGTGGGAAGCCAGTTTATTGCCTGAAGGCAATTTCCAATTTAAGGAGTAGAGAAGTAGATTCCAAACAGAGCCCAGGGAGCTCTCTGATTTGTAGAGACAGACTGAAACTTGGGAAGACCAAGGTTGCTGTATTTTGTAACATAAGACTGAAAAATATATACAGAAAGAGGAAGAGAGAGAGAGAGAGAGAGGTTGATCTAAACATATACAGAAGGATTGACTTTAACCTTTGGCTTTATACTTCTCTGGATATTTATTAGAGGAAGCATGAATTTATCTGAGATTATAAAAGAAAAATATTGGAAAACAGTAGGCCAAACAGTTATCAGAGTTCACAGAAGGCTAGGAATGGTTTGTCTTCCCACCAGCCAGAGAGGAAAGATGTAAGAGGCATAGGAAGAGATTTTAAAATGGTAATGCATAAGTAGTGGGGTTAAATTAGTCCTAGATTAAAGAGTGCTCTGCATTTGCCATAACAAGCCTTAAGGTCAAGACTCTAAAAATATAATAGATTCCTCACTCCAGAACGAAATCGAACACTTTTTAAAGGAATACAACAAAATGCAGTACCCAACAATATAAAATCCACATTGTCCTCATCCATTAACAAGTTAAATTTTCTACTAAATTGTATATTTGAAATTTGCTTAAATATTTTCAATGCAATACAAAACAAAACAAAAACGATAACTAGATGAGGTAGTAGATGTGTTATCCAACTTAATAGTGGTAATCATTTCACAAAATGTGTATATCAAATTATCACGTTATATACCTTAAAACAATAGTACTTTATTTGTCAGTTAAACCTCAATGAATTTGGAAATTATTCTTAAAAATTAAATTTTCAACTCTTGTTTCTGAGTAATTCAGAGAGCTATTAGAAAATCAGTAGGCTATAATAGAATTCAATAACACAATA
>NW_012153951.1:3349757-3351553 GCF_000956105.1 Propithecus coquereli
AGATAATATAAAGTAAATTACAAAAAAGTCCTTTTGAAATTCATCTATATAGCATAAGGTATGGAAATTATGAGTCCCTGACAACATAAAAATTAATTGGTCAATGTAAAAATCAAATGTATATTGAAATTAACTACATGATTTTTTCTTAATCCGCTCACTCTTTGGCAAAATTTCAGTTATGCATGAATAATTCCATGAAAATATATATTTAGATGAACAAGCACCTTGGTCTTTCTGCTCCAAAATAATTCCATGGGCTATATCCACACAATAAAACTTTCAAAGAGAATAAAGTTTCACTAAACTGAATGCATTAAAAATTTGACCAATAACTGATATCATATTAAAATCTCTATCTTACTTATTTGAGTGTAAAATTGTGTAAAAATTAATTTAAGGGAATATAAATGTAAACCTGAAGGTAGAGATTAGGTTCAGAATATACAAGAAAATAAACTGAAATATGAACACAGGTTAGTTATGACTTAGAGTTTGGTCACAATGTCTTTGGCATGCCCTGTTTGTTTTGTCACCCTTCCAGCCCTATTTACTCTCCATAAAGCTACCAGACATCTAACTGTAAACACACTAGACTCAGTATTCTCTAGTCATCATACATTGAGGACCTAGTGGTCTATTAAATTGTTTTCTGACTTATTGCTCAAGCCTGGTCCTTTTTTGTGTCCAATTCTAATTCAAAATGATGGATATTTATTTTTTTTTTTTACTTCCTCCTTTCTGACAACCAGATTTCATTTTAGAAAATTAACTCTATGCCATTGGGTACAGTCCTGGTAGGTCAGTAAATTCAAATGTCATGTTCTTCTGTTACAAAAACAAATGACCTTCAGATATTCTAATAAATTCTTGTTGGCAGACATTTCATATGGACAATGGTTTTAACTGTGACCTAATTTCAGCCAAATGGACTTCTCCCAGTACTTGAATCTTGAGCTAAATCACATAAAAAATAATTGGAAACATTCATTTTCATGATGGTGTCACAAGAGTTGTAGTGTTTCTGTTGTTTTCTTTTTCAAATATCCTAACTCTATATCTAGTTCTCTAGCCTTTTCATCAGCTCAATAAGATACAAAATTGCTTTCTAATAGATGGTTCATTTAACTAGCTTATTGCAGAATTTAATGTCACTGAAAAATAAACATGAACTGGCTTTACCATTTATCAATAACTGCCACCCCAAATACATTATCCCTAATCCCCTTTTCTACTGAATAGTGTGTCCCTTAAGAGCATCTTATTCAGATTCCATAAACCTTAAGAAAATATTTGATTTCTTAAAGCAAAACTCAAATTCCAGTTCTGCCCTTGTAGAGACAGGCACCGGGTCTATCACTGTGCCTGATCAGTACTGGTGGACTCAGGCTCAAAGCCAACTCCAGCAAAAGGTCAGCCCCTGCCCATCTGCTAGTCTGTTTGAGTACTCCAGTAGCAAGTCTGCCCATAGACCCCTCCAGAAAGCCCACCAAGAATTTGTCAACAGATTGACTGGTAAAGGGCTTTCTCTGCCAAAGCCAGACTCTAAAGCCTGGAATAGGTGCCTACTTCTTCAACAGCTCAGATATCAATGGAAAGCCACAAGAATCATGTATGATCAAAGAACTATGACACTACCAATGGGGAAAAAAATAAAACATGAGTAATTGACACTAAAGAAATGGAGATCTACAAGCTACCCAAGAAAGAATTCAAAATAGTCATCTTAAAGAAACTCAGTAAGCTACAAGAAATACAGGTAGACAACTAAAAAAATACAGATAGACAACTAAAAA
>NW_012153951.1:3351603-3353213 GCF_000956105.1 Propithecus coquereli
GAATTAGAAGGATGGGATTGATTGCAGAGGATTGTAAGTGGACACCTGAGCACACAGTCATGCTGTATATCATGATTTTGTTGATTCAATCATACATATTTGTCAAAATTCATTGAATAATACATAAACATATGTAATTTTATATTACATTGAAGTATCTCATTAAAGACAATTAAAAATAATTTGATTAAAATTTTGCCTGAGAAAACCAATTTTCATCCTATTCAGGATTCATTCTGAAAATTGATAGTCTTACATCTACTACATCTACTCTGATACATAATTCAAGAATGTTGATGTGGTAGTGATTGAAAAGGCAAGTCTAACATAATGTTTCCTAAAAATACATGCTCTGAATAAATAAGTGAAAAAATGTAGCAATGAATAATTGAGAGTACAGAAACTGAATAGAAGCAATAGTGATTGTTTCATAATTAGATGACAGTAAATACGGTAGTTTCGAGATGGTCATACACTGGAGTACACAAACTAAGACTTTTGTGATATATGTGCAACCGTATGTGCAAGAGTGCTGGGAGAGAGGTCTTAGGTAAAAAGCAATGTTATTGACCAAACCAACCAAACAGATCAAAGTAAATTCATTATCTATATTCAAATGAAGTTGAAGAAAGGGAATTGGATTTTTTTGATGTGTTTTACTTATGGCCAAAACCTCTACTACTATATAATATCACAGAGAGCCAATATTGTATATGGGGAAAAATAGATTCCCCAAGTACCAATGCAACTACATTTATATTAAAATGCTAATGATAAATATCCCTCATAAATGTAAGATTTTCCAAACATAGGGCACTGATGTCAAAGCTTTCACATGGCAAACAAAATCAGAAGTGACTAATATTACAATAGAAAATAATATAATCCTTTAACAGGGAAACCATTCTACATGATCCTTTCCAAACACCACCACCATTTCCACCCTTTCCTTTTACAGATTAATAAAATGAAAATTTATAGTTGTGAATTCCCTTACCTAATTTCAGTGTGACAGAGCCTAGACAGGAAACCAAAATTTCAGATTTTTACCACAGTGTTCTTTTTACAATGCCACAGGACTTCTTATATTCAACAAGACATGGCTCAATTGGGAATAGGTAATGTGAGCATTATAGAAAACATCTCTAAGCACCTCCTGGGAAATCACAAACATACTTTTCAAATTTAGAGCAATCCCTGGGGAAAATCTGCAGTTTTCTGTCATAAGCAACAAGTCAATTTACACCTATCTCGTGTATTTTCAAAGTTGAAAAATCATGGATCCTAGCAATGACTGACAACAAGAATAGAATGTAAAACACACTGAAGACCAATGTTGAAACTAGATATTGCAGGGATAAAAAGCCAAGATTACAAGGCATGGATAATACATTTACAGTAGGCTTTCAACATAGTGCTAAAATAAAGATAATTTATCTGGGTAAAATGCTATTTAATGCATTTGTGGGTATAACTAAATTGTTATCTAGATATCATTGACATCTTTTGTTACAAACAAATATGTTGTACTCCTTTAAGGAAACAAATTCAGATCATATCATAAATTTAATCACTTCATAAAATATTTACTTTAGCAATATAGTATAAAG
>NW_012153951.1:3353263-3355428 GCF_000956105.1 Propithecus coquereli
ATTGACAGATAACATGACAATATATTGAAAAATCCTAAGAAATCCATAGGAAAAAGCTATGAGATAATGAGAATTTAGCAGTATCATAATAAACAGTCAATATACAAAATTAAACTATGTTTTAAATGCTACTAATGACCAATTAGAAATTTAAATCAAAATATGCCAAAAATTAATTCAAAATGTATTAGAAATTTGAACACAAAATCTATGAAACTTCCAGGAAAAAAAATAAGGGCAAACTTCTTGGTGCTGGTTTTGGCAATGATTTCTTGAGTATGACACCAAAAACACAGACGATAATAGAAAAAAATAGATAAGTAGAACTACATCAAACTGAAAAGCTTTTAAATATCAAAAGAAAAAAAATCAGTGGTGTAAAAAGGCAATCTACAGAATGCGAGAAAATTTAGAAACCATACATATGATAAGCAGTTAACATCCAAAATATATAAGGAACTCTTAATGCTCAAGAGAAAAAAAATGAAAAAAAAAACAGTTAAAAATGGGCAAAGGACTTGAATAGACATTTCCCCTAAGAAGACATACAAATAGCCAACAGATGAAAAGATGCTCAATATTAGTAATCGTCAGGGAAACAAAAACCAAAACAACAATGAAATATCAACTTGCACCTGTTAGAATGGCTATTATTAAAAAAAATAATGTGTTGACAAGTTTGTGGAAAATTTAGAAGCTTGGAACATTGTTGGTGGGAATAGAAAATGGGTGTAGTCACTCTGGAAACTAGCATGGAATTTCTTCAAAAATTAAAAATAGAACTACTGTATGATTCAGCAATCCCACTTATGGGTATATATCCAAAGAATTGAAATCAGAATCTTAAAGAGATACCTGCATTCCTGTGCTCACTGTAGTATTATTCATGCTAGCCAAGATGTGAAAACAACGCAAATGTCCATCTACAGAAGAATGAATAAAGAAATTGTGGTATATTCATACAATGGAATATTATTCAACCTTAAAAAGGAAAGAAATCCTGTCATTTGGAACAACATGGTAGATCTGGAAGACATTATGCTAAGTGAAATTAGTTACTCACACAAGGACAAATACTGCATGATTCCTCTTAAATGAGGCCTCTAAAATATAAAATAGTCAAAAGTGTAGAAATAGACAACAGAATGTTGGTTACCAGGGAATGGGGTGGGGGATTATGGGGAGATGTTACTCAATAAATATAAAGTTACAGTTACAAAAGATGAGGAAGTTCCAGAGATCTGCTACCCGACATGGTGCCTATAGTTAACAACAAAATATTTTGTATATAAAATTTGTCAAGAGGGTAGATCTCATGTTAAGTGTTCTTATCACACACACACACATAAACAAAGAGCAAAGGGATACAAGGAAACTTTCGGAAGTAATGAATATATTTATTAAAAGGATTGTGGTGACGGTAACACAAGTGTGTACATATGTCCAAGTTCACGAAATTGTATACATTAATTATGTGCAATTATCTGTATATCAGTTGTATCTCAATAAAGCCAGAAAATTTTTACTAAACCTCAAAGTAAAAATAAATTATTCCTATTTTTAGCTCTTTAAGGTATCTCCAAATTACTTTCCACGGAGGTTGTACTAATTTGCAGTCCCACCAGCAGTGTAAGAGTGTTCCAACCTTTCCATATCCACGCCAGCATTTGTTGTTTTGGGACTTTTTGATAAGGGCCATGCTCACTGGAGTTAGGTGATATCTCATTGTAGTTTTGATTTGCATTTCCCTAATGATTGGACACGTTCAGCACTTTTTTATAGGTTTTATAGTTTTATAGTTTGCTAGGCATCTATCCAAAGGAAAAAAAGATATTCGATAATAAAGGCATCTACACTCAAATGTTTATAGCAGCACAATTCACAATTGCAAAGATGTGGAAACAACCCAAGTGCCCATTGATACATGAGTGGATTAATAAAATGTGGTGTATGTATACCACGGAGTACTACTCAACTACAAAAAACAATGGTGTTCTAGCACCTCATATTATCCTGGATAGAGATTCAGCCCATCCTTCAAAGTGAGGTATCACAAGGATGGAAAAACATGCAGCCCATGTACTTGCCATCAAATTGGTACTAACTGACCAACACTAAGTTGTTCACATGACAGTAATACTTACTGGGTGCCAGTAGGAGTGAGG
>NW_012153951.1:3367873-3369676 GCF_000956105.1 Propithecus coquereli
ATACTAGAACTACCTCTCCTGGCACTGACCAGGGGCAGTAGCTCTACATCAACAAAATCTTTCTTATCCAACTTTACATTCCATCCCTCTAGATCTAGTACTCTCAGGATCCACCACCAGAACACTTCCCTCATAGTTCACAGTTATATGTTAGCCAACTACTATAAGTCCTTAGCATATATCCTTATATTCCTTAAGTAAGGCCAGCAGTTCTCCATTTGAATCATGCTAAAATTTGACCCCTGTTATGGGGGTCTGGTGACTACAGGGGCTTAAGGGCAGACACTGAAGAGAGCAAGCATAATTTTTTAAGGCACCTGACTATGGTGATTCTACATAGTCTTCAAGAAAGAAAGAATTGCCGTCTTCCAACAAGGGAGACAAGGGTCACATCTCCAGGACCCAAGAATTCAGGACATCTTGGATTTAGCTCAAGATTCTTCACTGTTATCTATTATGATATCCCCATCCTATATCAGAATCTAACTCCTTTCATACCAGGAGCATGAATTTGGCATTGGAGACATGCTGAGGCTAAGAATTTATGCCAATCTTACAAAAAAGTCTGGGGTCAGATTTCCATATTTTCTATCATCCAGCTGTAGGAGATAACTGTCTCTAAATGCTCCCAGGTATACCGTCTGACTTACATTTTGCTTTAAATTTGTGATTAACCATCCTAAGCCTATTATTTTTCTTCTTCAAATCATCGATTCTATTTACCCATAACAACCCAATTTCATAAGATTTCTTTTTTATTGATACACAGTATTTTACATATTTATGGGGTACATGTGACATTTCGTTACATCTATGGAATGTGTAATGATCAAGTCAGGCTATTTGGGGTATCCATCACCTTGAATATTTATTATTTCTATGTGTTGGGAACATTTCAAGTTCTTTCTTCTAGCTACTTTGAAATATACAATACATTGTTGTTAACTATAGTCACCCTACTCTGCTATCAAATTTTAGAACATATTCCTTCTATCTAGCTATATGTTTGTTCCCATTCACTACTCTCTCTTCACTATACCGACCCCCCACCACCAACAAACCCTTTCCAGCCTCTGGTATCCATCATTCTACTCTCTGGTTCTACAAGATCAACTTTTTTAGCTCTCACATATGAATGAGAACATGTGAAATTTGTCTTTCTGTGTCTGGCTTATTTCACTTAACATAATGACCTCTAGTTCCACAGATATTGCTGCAAATGACATGACTTCATCCTTTTTGATGGCTGAATGGTACTCAGTTGTGTATCTATACCACATTTTATTTATTTATTTGTCCATTGATAGATTTATTTTGTATCTTTGCTATTGTGAATAATACTACAGTGAATATGCAAATGTAGCTATTTCTTTGATAAACTCATTTCCTTTCCTTTGAATAAATACCAAGCAGTGGGATTGCTGAATCATACATTAGCTCTATTTTTAGTTTTTGAGGAAACTACATACTGTTTTCCATAATAGCTGTACTAATTTACATTCCCAGCAACAGTGTATAAGAGTTCCCTTTACTCCACATCCTCACCAGCTTATGGTACTTTTTGTCTTTTTAATAATAGCCAATCTAACTGGGGTAAGATGATATCTCATTCTGGTTTTGATCTGAGTTTTCCTTATGATTAGTGAGCAAATACTTTTTCTGTGTCTATTGAGATGATCAAATTGTTTTTGTTCTTCATTCTGTTGATGTCATGTATCACATTTATTGATTTGCATATGTGAAATCATCCTTACATCCCTGGGATAAATTCTACTTGATCATGATGTATTATTTTTTTGATGT
>NW_012153951.1:3369726-3372433 GCF_000956105.1 Propithecus coquereli
AACACCACCATTTACAGTAGCATTAAAAAATAAAATACTTAGGTGTGAATTTAACAAAGAATGTAAAAGATATTAAAAACTATACAACATTGATGGAAGAAACTGAAGGCAACACAAATAAATGGAAAGATATCCCATGTTCATTAATTGGAAGAATTAATATCATCCTACTTGTAACTGGGCAAAAACAGAGGCACATTGATGGGAAACAAATGAACTGAAGAGTTTAAGAAAATCAAATATCACCCAAACAAAGTGAAAGATCAATATGAGTAGGGAAAACATATTATCCTCTGCTCTTTCCTGAACATTGGAGTGCAATATTTTCTGAGAATGCCCACAGTCATAGTTCAAAATCCCTTTGTTAGAGTATACTTCTCAGAGGTGTTAGTAACAGTCTCAGTGACTGAGGGAGAAGGCTGGGAGCAGGGATTGTAAATAAATATCTTGCTCTGGGGGAATACTTTGGAGGACCTAACTTATTTGTGGCATTGTGCTGCAAATTAAGAGGAGATGTCTGAGAAAAAGAAAAATTAATGAACAATGTTTTAGAATACTTCAAATTGGCATTCTTTCATGCTATTGCCTCTTCCAACTCTGCAACCAGGACTACTCCTTTTTTCTACTTCTGCTTAATTCATGATCATGACTTAGCAAACATTCTTGGGTTCTTTTAGAATGATATAACCTTTCTCTTTTATTTTGCAAGTGCATGAAACAGTACAGATTTTCCTCTATTTTATTTTTCAAGTTCCGATCTGTAACTTGCTCTTATATTCTGGCTATATGCAGGCCTATAGTTACCCAGATATAGTTAAATATCTGGCACCTTTAAGACAAGCTTCAGTGACCACCAGTAGGTCCTTGGTGATCTATGTTAACATAAAGAAAAGAGCATAGGTTTTGGTATTTATATAGCTATGTGAAAGTAATGGCTTTATGTTTTATATAACTTTAGCAAGTTACAGTTTTCTAAGCCCTATTCTCTAAATATACGCATAGAAAAAAATATCCAGTCTTCAAAGTTGTCCACAGGGAGGAAAATATATGGAATTGCTTCAAAAATATAAAACACTATAACATATAAATAAATATATGGTGGGAGTGAGGGGTCCAGGGGTATGTGTATATGAGTGTGTGTGTGTGTGTGTGTGTGTGTGCGCGCGTACATGTGTGTATAAAAGCAAGGTAGAGACATCAATTGGAATTCCATTGGCCTTGGGAATGTTGGGGGGTGGGTGTGTGACAAGGACTTTGTCACTGGAACTCACGTTAGACTCCAAGATCCAAAAAAAAAAAAAAAAGCTAACAGAGATGACAATTTATTTCTTCATTTTTTTCTATTGTGACAGATAGCAAGAGAATTAACAAAGACCTAGAACAATACTGTAAATACATACTATTGTATATCCTATGTAAATGCAAACTGCTGCTTTGATCACTCTCCTGATGAGTATGGAAAAGAACACATGTACAAGATTAAAAGTGACGTATCATGTACCTACATTGTGCTCTAGAAAATATATGCAGCATAGCAAATATTATCAGGGCTATGGCTAGGATTTGATATTCTATAGTCATCTGCCACAATTTAACTAGTTTTTTCAGGGACTATGTGGCTAAATTAAATAGGGATATATGATGAATACCATTACCTTTGCATGATTTATATCTTTAAGGGTGACACTAATTTTACCATTTCCTCTGGAATACAATATCATTTTTGACTTATCTTTTACAAAGGAGGAAGAGTTTCAGGAGATTCCACCTGATTTTTCCTCCTAGCATAACTACAGATTGAGGGATCTGCCTAATGTTTAGTATGTTTATCACCATTATACGTCTGAGAACAAAGGATATCACCACTTGGTGGGTCTGAGGATTGGGTAGTCCCAGTGCAAGGTAAACTTGGGGCAGTAATTCATTTATTTTCTGAACTCTAATATGTCCCTTCTCTAAGGACCATCATGGTATTTTGGTCCCTGGTTATCAGTGTCAACTCAGACTCTGTCTCCAGTTGTCCTCGGAACATCTGAGAATTTCCTTTTCCCCAGTTTATGGCTGTAGATCTCTGTGGGGATGAGCTGACAGAACCACTACTGTATACATTTAGTCTAGTACAATATGTTTCTCAAGAGGAAAGTTTTTCTTCAAAAGGACATGACTTTTCCTTCAGTTGATGGATTATATGTCTGAGAAATCACAAGTTCCAGGAAGCGTGCAAGGGATTATGATACCCTGGTTAGCTGCTGAAATATCTTGCCCATAGGAACGCCCAGTACTTATTAACTCTCTCTCTGCAGGTCAAGGTGCCTAACTGCCATTCCAATCTTGTTGCCCATTGCTATAATTATTACCATCTTGCTTTTGATGATTAAGTGTTGCCAGATAGTCCCTGCTATTCTGTAATGCTATCAGACCCAGTTGTTATCAACAAGGCTGGTCCTATAATAGCAACTTTTTTGTTTAGCCCATAGAGGATAGGCATTAATGAGTTTCCCAACAATGCTTATCTTCCCCTCAACAATGTACCCCTTATTTGTGCATGGGACTCTTTTGGCCTCTGCACCTCGGGAAGCATAGTCAGCTGGTAGATTTCTTTGGTTTCCTTAGTAGACCCATTGAACCACGCCCACTTCTCTGAGTCTTCTGATGCCTTTTCCACAGTCTACATGACATTTCTGGCATTTCTACTTCATTTAATATG
>NW_012153951.1:3383544-3386085 GCF_000956105.1 Propithecus coquereli
TGAGAATCATTAAGATAAGAAGTTCATTAGAATTTTATTCTTGCCTACTAATTTGATATTCATCTGTTTCAACTCTTACATTTGATTTTATTTTTAATCAATCATCAATGCATTTCTCTGAATATACGAAGCCATTTTATACTCTATTCATTAGCAAATTGTCTTCACTTTCTCAGTTATTGTCATACGCCAGAGCATGCATGCTCTGCTTGTTCTCTCTCTCTCTCTCTCAAGTGCACACACACACACACACACACACACACATATCTTTGTGGACATCTTTTGCTTCCTTGAACATACATGTTTTTGTCAGATTTTACTTACATGTCACTATTATTGTAAGGCTATCATTTATACAATAATATTTTCATACATAATTTACAACTCCATTCTTAGAGCTATATATTCACATTATATTCACATTCAACTCAGTTATATTCACATTCAACTCATGCTATTATACTTAAATGTTTATTCTAAACTATGAAATCATCAAAAGAGCAGTCTGAGATGTATTTTTTGAGGGATATTTTTATTTGGTATAGAACTCTGGTTTGGAAATTATTTCCTTTTAGCACCTTGAATATAGCAGTTCATGGTTATCTACATTCATTGTTTCCATTGAGAAGTCATCTGTCCAACTTATTGCTAACCCTTTATAAGTAATCTCCCTCCACTACTCCTGGAGCTTTTGCAATTTTTTTTTAATCTTTGGTTTTTTAGTGATTTTACCACGATGTACTAAGTGTTGTTTTTCTTTTCTTTCTCTTGCTTAACATTCTTAGTGATTACTGAAAAAAAGGTGTATGTCTTTCAAGGATTGTGACCTTTTAATTCACTAATTATTTATTCACCATTATTTATTTATGCTCCCAAATGTGTCATTCTTAATTTTGATTATTTTTAGTTCTAAGATTTTAATTTATTTTGAATTCTTTAGATTCCCTTTTAAATGAAGACTTATTAAGATGTGATTCATATAATACAATTTAGCCATCTAAACTATGTAACTCTTTGATTTTTAGTATATTTACAGACTTCCGTAACCACCACCACAATCAACTTAAGAACAATTTTATCACCACAGAAAGAAATCTGGTACCCATTAGCAGTCACTCTCCATTTTCCCCCACCTCACCCAGGCCTAGGTAACACTAATTTACTTTATGCCTCTATAGATTTGCCTATTCTGGACATTTTATATTAATATAAAGGGAATTATACAATATGTAGTCTTTTGTGACTGCCTTCTTCACTTAACATAATATTTTCAAGGTTCATTCATGTTGCAACATACATCACTACTCCATTGATTTTTATTGCTCTATAATATTCTATTGTATGGATACATAGCATTTCCTTATTCATTCATCAGTTGGGGAAGATTTGGATTGTTTTTATTTTGGGCTATTATGAACAATGTTTTGAGAGATAATTTTGTTAAACATAAGATTTGTTAGGTTTAAGGAATTCACCCTTCCCAAACTTCCATCCATACCTCCTATAAAGGTAGGGGGTGTATTAGGCAATAGCCTTTGCCAGACCCCTAGGGAGATAAGGAAATGAAATGCAAAAGGGAAACTTACTTTCCTCATCCCTCCAGATAAGGACAATGCTTATCCCTCCCGGTTGTTCCCTAGGGACATAAAGGAATGGAATACAAGAGGGGAACTTACTTTCCTTATCCCTCCTGGTTGTTTGAAAAGAATTCATTTACTCCTCCCAGAAAAACCCTCTGTAAAATCCAAGGCTTTCCCCTTTTCTCTCATGGATGTTTTTTTGCCTCCACCCATCTGCACCCAGATGCTCAAAATAATTGGCATTTTACTACACAGGAGGCTTCATGTGTCTCTCTCAGCTCTGGACCTAACAAGATTCTTTATGACAGTGTTTTATTTTCTTTCAGTACTATGTCATCCCACTGCCTTCTGGTTTCCATTGTGTTTGATAAGAAGTCTGATGTTATTCTTATTGGGGATTCCTTGTACATGATGAATTGTTTGTCTTTTCTTGCTTTTAATATTTATCTCTTTGTCTTTCTTCCTCAACATTTTTATTATGATATGTCTGGGTATTGGTCTCCGAGTTGATCCTGCTTGGATTTTTTTGAACTTCTTGGATGTACAGATTAATAGTTTTTAATTAAATTTGGGGATCTCTTAGCCATTATTTTTCAATATATTTTCTGCTTTTTTCTCTATGTTCTTTCTTTCTGCTACTTCCATGTGTGTACGTTAGTGTGGTTATTCATGTCATTAGAATGCTTAATCACTATCAATCTATCTTAAAGTTTACTGATTATTTCTTTTGTGCCTCAAATCTATTGTTGAGTATCTCTAGTAAATGTTTGCATTTGGGTTATTCAAATTTTCAACTCCAGAATTTCCATCGGTTATTTGTCGCAAGTCTTATCTCTTTATCATTATTCTCCATTTGATGAGATAATGTCATCATACTTTCTTTTACTTCTTTAAGTATAGTTATCTTTAGTTTTGTGAATATAATTATGATATCTGTTTTGAAGTCTTTGTCTCACATCTG
>NW_012153951.1:3386135-3388366 GCF_000956105.1 Propithecus coquereli
CTTTCATTTTCTCTTTGCCTTCTGGCACATCAAAATTCAAATATTTAGTTGCTTTAGGGTGTCCCATATGTCATGATTGCTTTGCTCATTTTTTTTTCTTAAAAGAAAATTTGTCTAACTCGGTTATTTCAAAATATTCATCTTCAAGTTTTGAAATTCTTTCTTCTGCTTGATCTAGTCTATTATTGAATCAGTAGTGTAGACTCTGTATGATCTTTTGGGCTGTTAACAGTGTCAGTGGTGTCTTGCGATTTCTTTGGTGGCTTAGGGTATGGTTGGTACTGGAGGCTCTAGTGAAGTTTTGCTGGGGATTGAGATGCCAGTTTGTTGGCCTCAGTGGTGGCAGTGGTGGGCTGAGCATGCCTGCCCTTGGGCCCCAGTGTGTTGTACACTGGTACCAGTGTTAGCAGTTTCAGGCAGGCCAATTCTTGGGCCTTTAGGTTACTTGCTAGGATGTCTGGAATGGTATTGGTGAGTCCAGTAGATAGATGTGTTCTCAAGCCCCTGGACCTGGTGTTTATGATGACAGTAACAGTAGTGGGGATAACCCTCTGTGACCCGAGTGGTCCATGATGGTGTTGGTGGTGGCTACAATTGGTTGGGTGGGCTTGTTTCCAGTCCTTCAGTTGGTACATCCATGTTGACGCCAGCTGCAGTAGTAGCAGCAAGTTTGAGTGGATCTGACCTCAGACTCCAGGAAGAGTGCTCAGGTGCCATGGGTGATGGGTTGGGCTAGGTGATCCCCAGATCCCTGGCTGGCATGAATGGGTGATCCCCAGGCTCCTAACAGTGTGCTTGGATACTAGAGATGAGTGAGCTGGCCTGGGCAGATCTTTCCTCAGATTACCTCAGTAGTGTGTGCAGGTACTAACTATGGTAGGCAAGGGGAGGATGATCCCTAAGTTGCTAACAGAATGCTCAGGTGGGGATAGCAGAGGCTGTGTTGCCGCCCTGCTACTGGGGAGGATGAGGTCGCTCTCCCTGGGAGCAGCTATAATCTGGCAGCTGGGGGAGCATGGGATTCTCTCAATCCTTGGCCCTGCAGCAGTTTGCTGCAACTGCAGTTGCAGGTAGTGGAATTTGTTCTCAGTGCACATGAAAAAGTGAAGCTGCCCCTCTGATGGTGGAAGCAAGATCACTGCTTGTGTCCCCCACCTTGGCCCTGGTGTCATGGTCTGGTGCAGGCTGTGCTCTCAAAATAACAGTGTTCTGCAGCTCCTTAGGACTTGGAAATTTATAGGACCCAACGTGATCTCTCTCTCTAGAGCAATGCCTTCACACAGTCTCCAGGTAGCTCCCCGTGTTAGTTCAAGGTCCTAGAAGGGTTAGGGGCTCTCCTATGACTGGGATTTTAGGAGTTTGTGGTGGAAATGTGGAGGGTCTCTCACTTACTTAGACTTTCCCCACATGAAGGAGCTGCTCCAGACTCCCAGCCAATCCCAGCTGAACAGCCTGCCTTGTTTCCCTCCCTCTCCTTGACTTCAGTGCTTCCCATCATTTCTTTATTGAATTCCAGTGATCTCTCTTAGATGATCTATCTGAAACATGATTATCTACTCATTATTTCGGTTCCTTTTTGTGGAAGAAGTGACTACCAGAAGCATGTAGCCAGCCATCTTGAAACCCCTGCCTAGTATTTCTAATCACCCACATAAAAATTAATACCACAGAAATCAAACAAGTCAGTGTATCTCTTCCACCACCTCTCAACCAAGTTTACCACATTTGAAATTCTTAACCATTGCACTCATACAGCTCCACTTTCCATCAATCATGGGATCATAATTCTCAGACACTGTTGGATGATCCAACTTTAAAATTCAATCTTTAGAATCTACTAACTAGGAACACTCCTGTTAATATCTTAGGTTGTATGCTTTAGAAGCAGAAATGTTACAAGGACTTATGTGCACATGATTTACTGAGGGAATTATCTTCAAGAAAACCTATAAAGGAGTAAAATATTTTTAGAAAAGCAAGAATGAGGTCTCCAGTAACATCTAGCCTTTTCTTGATTCACATAGCGCTCCGGAACATAAATCACACTATAGTATTATTCCTCTTTGAGAAAGGAGAGTACAACTGTATCCTCACATCTGTCAGTCATTACTTGTGGATCATCACAGGTGAAGAAGCTATTATTGGCTAAGAGCAATTCACCCTAGAAGGAAGTAAATATGAGTCATTAGCAAAAAATACTCATAGTATCTGTGTGACGAGGGATCTGAACA
>NW_012153951.1:3400613-3403944 GCF_000956105.1 Propithecus coquereli
CATATTCCTTCCTTTTAAACAGTATAAATTAAATATATCAAAGAGGACCAGTTATTTATTTTTTTAAGCAACAGCCATTGGTTCTTTTGTAAGTCAAACAAAAATTTCAACAATCCAAAGCCGCACATGAACTCAGTTCACCATTCCTGCAAGTCGTAATGCTCAAGGAACACTCAGTGAAAGTCTGTCACCTGTCCCTTAGAGTGCAGTGTACACAGCTATTTTAAAGTTCATCCCACCTCCTTCAGATTTCTAAAATTAGACTCAGAAAAACGTCCAACTCTGCCTTTTTTTTTTTAATTCTGCTTTTTTAGTGGCGAATTTCCCATGGGTAGACCCAAAATCTGAATTCCTGGTATGCTTCAAGTTCATTTGATGTGCCACACCTGCTGCCAAACTCCTCAACCATCAAATCTCATCTCCTCTGCATTTTATATGCACCACTTAATCCATATACACTTGCGAGGGCCTGCAGGATGTCGCAGAATTTGCTTCCTATTTCACATTACCTACTTTTGTCAAAATCTTTGATCTTTGTGTTTATTTGAAGTTGCTATGACAAGAAAGAATTTTTTGATGCCCCGCTTTTTTTGTCAATTTTACCCCAATTATTTAACACTCCTCTATCCTCACCTTCAATAGAGGGTCACTATCACTGACAGGTCTCACAAAACCCAGTCTACCATTACTTTGCTGGACTTGGAGGAAAAACTCTTTCAAGGCTCATACATTAAATCTAGAATTTTACAGGAACATTGGGGCCACTAAATAATGAACTCAGAAAAAATCATATCTGGGCATATACGAAAAAGTGTTTTAAAGTACATGCCTAAGAATTTCAGTGTTCCATCTGCTTATTAAGTTGGCATTACAGAACAACAATAAAAACTACTTCAATTCAGTTTTTTATTACTTGCTAGGTACTGTGCTGTTATTATAAGCTCTTAGAATTTATTCATTATCAAAAATTTTACCAGGCAGGTCTAACTACAAATGAATAAATTGAGGCTTAGAGATGATAGGGAAATTGCAAAAAGTCATACTTTTACTTGGAGAACCTGTGAATGCTTCATTTATGGCTGTCATATGAAAATCCCAGCTCTAAACCAGGGTTCTGCAAAAGTTTTCTCTAAAGGGCCAGATAACAAGTAACAAATATCAGATAACAACTCTTAGGTTTGTGGGTCATTATGGTGTCTGTCACAATGACTGAACTACTCGCTATATACTGTGAAAGCCACTATAGACAATAGGTAAACAAATGGATATGACTGTGTTCCAATAAAACTTTATTTACAAAAATTGATAACTGGCCAAATTTTTTAGGACTGGCCAGACATGGCCCAAGCACTAGTGTGCCAACATCTATTGACACTTTATACAAAATGGTTTGATTTAAAATTATTACAGTGAAAGATTCTAGACTGTTTCAGAATATAGAAAAATTAAATGCAAGATATTCTTTTTGAGGTAGTCACACCAACATATAACTTCATCAAAAAGAAATCAAGCTCTACCTAGTCATTTTTCTTTAAAATGGGTTAAATTGCAAAACTTATTCCATGCTCATTCTTACATAGTTTATCATAACAAAAACATTGTTCTGTATTTAGCCTCTTTCTGCCAAGGAGCTCAATCTTCTTTCAAACATTATTTCATTAATCCTGCCTACGACCCTGTGAGGGAGGGAGATGACAAGTATTAAAAAATGCTCAGAGCCTTTTAGATTCAATTCGAAAGTTGAGCAAATCTGACTGAGAAGTGCATGCTACTTAAAATACATACTTTGAGTCTGCCAGAAGATGCTGTTTCTCAGCGGGGTGCTTCTAGGAAAAGGGATGCACCATCAGAACATCCAGTTTTTTAAAATGTCCTTATTTGGGGCCATATCATGTACAAGGATTTGGTTTCCATAGAGTTTTTCATCACTTTTTGCCTTATCAAGATACTCTGTTCTACAAACCAACAATTCTCTTTCTTCTGGTTCCATGACTATAATTCAGTAGTGGAATTTAGAAAAACAAAATATTTGGGCTCTTTATGTCATAAAAGTAACATATATGTAATGCTTATAACTTGTCCATGAAGTCAAACCATGGAGCATTTCCTTGTTTTCAATTGTCATATGTCTTGGGAATGAGAACTCATATACACATTAGAGAAAAATAATTGTTTTTCTCTTTTATTAAGATTATATTATGTTGAACTTGTTACTGTATATAAACACACGTATGTTTTCACCAGTGTCTGGTAGGAATTTAGGTATAAAACAAGGCAATAAATTTTACTTTTTTAGGTTGTAAGTGCTAATCATCACTATATATAATGTTTTAAAATATTCAAATTGAAAAATAATGGTTTCCAATTTCTACTTCATCAGGCCATGCCCCTGCTCCAACATTGATAAGGGGTCCTATTATCAACCTTTGAAACCCAGCTATTTTGATTTATTTTTTCAGCAGCTCAAAGCTGGGGTGTAAACCATATTTCTCAGACTCTCTGATCTGTGTCTTTACACAGTTTGAGCAAACCTGCCTTAAACCATCCACACATTATGTATCTATTCATGGAGATACAAAGCTTAACATGCTGCTCCTCCTACCTACAGTGTCTGGCTCATCTTTTCTCACTACTTTATGTTCCTCATTTTGGTAACAACCTGCTTCAAGCTCCTTTTCTTTACAAAGTCTTTCACGACTAAATCAACTCAGGAATACACTCATTCAAAAAATAGTTACAGAGTGCCCACTATATACAAGATACAGTGCTAGAGACTTTGGGCTTCCTTTGAAAAAATTAGTATCTTTTTAAAACAGTAAAAGATATAACTAGATTAAGTATGAATAAAGGACTATATAATATCTATTAGAATAGATAAAACACTCAGAGGTATGCAAACACACACATATGCACATAAGAATAACACAAGGAAGAAAATTTATATTGCTATAAGTAATGTACTATGGGAAGTTATATGAAGGAGACATTTATTTCAGGAGTATATCAGGAAAAGATTTATCTAGAAGTTGGAGGGAACGCATACTGTACATGTAGGATTTGTACATGCAGAAATAAGGTACTTGAGGGCACATGTTTCCTGTTCTAGTACAAAGCATTGAATGAGCTTGAATGAAGCATATACATTTGATCCTTGAACACTGTGGGGGTTAGGCATGCCAACCTCCATGCAGTCAAAACTCCACCTACAATGCTAGATTCCCCAAAATGTAACTACCAATAGCCTACTGTTGATCAGAAGCCTTACTGATAACATAAACAGACATATTTTGTATGTTGCATGTATCATATACTGTACTCTTAAAGTAAGCTA
>NW_012153951.1:3408169-3408751 GCF_000956105.1 Propithecus coquereli
AGTTAACCTGTCTTCTACTAGATTCTTTCTTCTTCTAGATAAACACACCTCATTCTTACAAATTTACCACATTTAAGGCAGTTATCAAACACTATATTTTATAAGCTCTCTTTCCCTGTGTGCACTAGAGTCAGACGGTGCCCCTTTTAAAATACATTATTTGAACATGATTGTTCAACTCTTCTTACTGAAATTTGAACGCTGACATTAATTCTTATTTGGGCTGTGTTATTTTGTATAGAAGCATATTGTTGGCTGCTATCAAACTTGCTTATGGTCAAGGGAAATGACAACTGTAACCAAAGTTTCTGCACTTACAGAGTTAATATTAATATTTTTCAGTAAAGTTACGTGGGTAATCCTTTATCATTGCAGTCAAGAGAATCTCATATTACAGGATCCCCTAAATGCAAATTTCTATCCTTCTGCAATGATCAAATTATTCGTTAGCTACAAAAAAGATAGGCATGTATTTATTTCCATATCTAAAATGGCTGATTATTGGTGCTAAATCGTTGTTTGCTCTACTTCATGCTTACAAGACAAAGCAAAAATATATTCATATAAGATACATATGTACAT
>NW_012153951.1:3408801-3411547 GCF_000956105.1 Propithecus coquereli
GATCTTCCTGTTGTCTATCTCCACTCAGCAGCTAAGACCGAAGAATCACAATTCTGCTCAAAACCTTCTACAGAACTTCTCATCTCATGCAAACTAAAATTCAAAGTCCTCACAATGGCCTACAAAGACCTTCTACTTGGCCCCTTCTACTACTCAGATCTCATTTTTTTTCTTCTTCTCCTCTCTACTCTGCCTCCTTGATATTCCATGCTATTCCTGAACTTGCCACACATGCTTCTTTTTTAGGGACTCTGCATTACCCCTTCCATCTGCCTGGACAACTTTCCCTAGATATCCACATAAGCACCTATTTTTTTCTCCCTTATTTACTCAGAACTCTGCTCAAATGTTACCTTATGCTAGGAGATCTTCTCTGATTCCATAAATAAAATGGCAGTCTCCAGCATCATGTCCTATTCCCCTTATCTTGCTTTACTTTTCTCCATAGGACTTGTCCTCATCTCATTTATTATATTTACTTGTTTGTATATCTATGCCCCATCAGCATATAAGCGTCATGAATACAAGGACTTGTTTTACTCAGTGTTGCATTTTTAGCACCTAAGAGAGAGCCTAGAATGTAGTAGGCACTCAAGAAATATCAGTTGGATTAATGAATAATGAAAAAGCCAAAGAACCATGGTGATTAAAATAATGCTGCTGCCAATATTAATGAAAAACCTCAATAGGAGAACAAAGTGAAGATATATTGGAAATTTTGCTTTCAGATGTTTTGAGTTATGACTCTGCACTATCCTACTACAGACAGATACAGCACAGATAAGGGGTTATGGGAATGAAATGGTAGTGACAAGAGGATTATCATTTAAGTCCAGGGTTAGATAAAATTGCCAAACATGTAGAGAGCAAGACAAGGAAATAAACCATAAAACCCACCTACATTTAGGTGTCAAAATAAGGAAAATAAGCTACAAAACAAAAGATTGTGTGATCAGAAAGTTAAGATAACCATTTTCATGGAAGCCATAAATAGTTGCAAGAAGAATGGTTTACTCAGAATTGTTATACACAGGAGATCAATGGTATTGAGAAGTAAGACATTACTGTGACTTTTACAAAGGAAATGTTTTGAAGTAGTGTGTGTGGAGAGAATCCAGTTTCCAGGGTTCCGGCATGAGTTACATAATGAAGAATGGAAGCACTAAATATAGATTACAGTATTAATTTTTTCATTGTGTTATTCAACAGATGTTATTGAGTGCATACAAAGTGCATAACAGAACAATAGGGATGATAAGATGATATATGAAAGTGAATGATATGTGGATCCTTACTCTGAGAAAATTAATCAAAAAACATGAATGCCTAGCAATGTATGAGAACCTGAGCTGAGCACTGAGAATTCAATGGAGAGCATGGCTCTCTCTTCAATCATACATTCATTCATTCATTCATTCATTCTACAAACATTACTATGTGCTAGTAACTGGAGATAAAAGAAACAAATAAAATATGATCCTTATCTCAGTGGAGTTTTTATTTTTATGATAAAGGTCAGTGGACAAAAATAATTAAGATTCAACATAAATACTTGAATAATGGCATATAGAAAATGCTATAGGGCATGATGGAGGAAAGAATTAATTTTTCAAAGGATGATAAGTTTTAAAAATTCCCTTTAGAGTTCAAAAGTGATGAAAAAGAATATCTATGGAATTATGAGATTATAGAAGTAGAATTATTGAAGGAATTTTTTTAATGAGATGAGATAAGCACATTTATAAGCTCTGAGAATATACCCAGAGAAGGACAGACTAGGATGGGGGGGTGGGTAGGATGAAAATTATAAGAACACTGTGGGGGTTAGGCATGCCAACCTCCATGCAGTCAAAACTCCACCTACAATGCTAGATTCCCCAAAACGTAACTACCAATAGCCTACTGTTGATCAGAAGCCTTACTGATAACATAAACAGACATATTTTGTATGTTGCATGTATCATATACTGTACTCTTAAAGTAAGCTACAGAAAAGAAAATGTTATTAAGAAAATCATAAGAAAGAGAAAATACATTTACAGTATTGTACTGTATTTATGGAAAATTTTAGTTTATGTTGTTTGTTTACAAGCTGAATCATCCACCTGAAATGGTGGACAACTGCAGCTACAGACCTCAATCTATGATACATATCAAGCAATTCAACTTTTTATTGTAATGTCATGACTATTCTGTTTCTTGTGAGCACGTCTAGCATCCCTAGTGGCACTTAGTATGGGCGGCGTGGTGTTTTTCAAGGTTTGCAGTACTGCATGAAACACCATAATCCATAAGAACAGTGAGAGATCACTTTTTAATGTGGTAAACAATTTTGTGGGGAGACTAACAGCTCAAACAGAGATAATTAGTGTCACATGAAGTTTTAAGGAGATACTCACATTTAAGCTCACTGAAAGAGCAACAGGAGGAGGTTATGTAATTATTACAGTAGTACAGTATGTACTACAGTTAATTTTATGAAGTTATGATTTAATAGTGCATCTGTATGTTTCTTTACATTTCTCTTGACTGCGAATGGCACCATGGATGATCTGTAAATGTTTGTGTGCATAAGTTTTGATAAATTTTAACTTTTTATCATAGATTTGTGTGTATTTTATGGCAGTAAATGGTAAAATAGACTAGTAATCACATATATTTTGTGCATTCATGACACACCTAAATTTTTCTTAATTTCTTCAATATTTCTAGCCTATATGGGTAGTCTGTGAGTTTTTTTCAAATT
>NW_012153951.1:3411996-3413351 GCF_000956105.1 Propithecus coquereli
TCTAAATATATACAGAAGGTCTGAGGACATTGCAAATCCAGGAAAAGTATGAAATTTCTTCCTTGAACTAGGCTGCCAGGCTTTTATTAATATTTGAGGCAAGTTCCTTGGGAGAGGAATTAGCATCCCTTGATTTCCCTTTCATGTTTGCATTGACTCCTCAACTCACTGCTTAATGACATCTGCCTAACATTCTATTGAAACTTTCCTTTTATTTCCAAATATTAAGGGGGCACAAATGTTTTTGGTCACATGGATCGCTTCTGTAATGCTTGAGTCACAGCTATAAGTGTGCCCATCACCCAAATGATGTTCATTTTATCCGTTAGGTAGGTTTTCTCCACTCTTGGAGACTGACCCATTCCATGCTCTCTGGAATGTATTTTCACTTTGTGTAGCTTCCTTCCTTACTCTCATTCTTTCTTTTAGGTGATAAACTGTTTGTGTATAATTGCTCTGTTTTGTGACCACTCCATCATTGGCTTGACTTGGTGCCAGTACTCATTCTTGGCACTGGGAACTGGGGGACCAGGGGAACAATCCAGAAGATGAACCTAGCATTATCAACAGATGATATTTTATATTTCTGTGGTACCAGTTGTAATATCTCCTTTCTCATTTCTGATTGAGCTTACTTGGATCCTTTCTCTTTTATCGCTTGTTAATCTATCAAGAGGTCTATTAATTTTGTTTGTCTTTTCAAAGAACCGACTTTTTGTTCATTGATCCTTTGTATTGTTTTTTGATTTTCTTTTGTTTTCCATTTGATTTAGTTCTGATCCTACCTTAGTTATTTCTTTTCTTCTGCAGGCTTTGGGTTTGGTTTGTTCTTCATATTCTAGTTCCTTGAGATGTGTCACTAGATTGCTAATTTGTGATCTTTCTGTCTTTTTGATGTAGGTATTTAGGACTATGAATTTTCCCCCTAGGAAAGCCTTTGCTAAACCCCATAGATTTTGGTAGCTGTGTCCCCTTGGTCATTCAGTTTGAGGAATCTTTTGATTTCTATCTTAATTTCATTATTGACCCAATAATCGTTAGTACCAGATTGTTTAATTTCCATGACTATGTGTAGAATTGAGTGTTTCTCCTGGAACTGATTTCTAGTTTTATTCCTCTGTGGTCTGAGGAGATACATGATATGATTTCTGTTTTTGAATTTGTTGAGACATGTTTTGTGGCCTAAGGTATGCTCAACCTCAGAGAATGTTACATGTGCTGCTGAGAATGTATATTCAGTAGTTTAGGGGTAAAATGTTCTGTAAATGTTTGTTAGGTCCATTTGTTCTAGAGTCCCATTTAAGTCCAATGTTTATTTGTTTTCTTCTTGGACGATCTCTCCAGCTCTCTCAGCG
>NW_012153951.1:3413401-3414547 GCF_000956105.1 Propithecus coquereli
TGTTCAATATTATATCACTGAATAATTATTTCTTCTATGTCCTTCCTCTTTTTGCAAAAGAAAAAAATAGTTAATGAGATTGTAGTGTTGCAGAAGTAGTGCAAAAACAATACAGGTAAACATGTAGAGAAATTAGTTCTGAAGTGTGGGATAATTGTAGAGGGCCTTGGGCAAAAAACAAAACATAGATGTGCAGGAGTCATAGCACATCTTGTCTTCACTTGTCTTTGTTAGTGCAAGTGAAAAGGTTAATGACGTTCAGTTCCATCAACACAGAGTGAGGAACTGTGGCACCTTTGAATCTAAAGTTGCCCACAGTGCAACTGATTTAATTCCTGTGAGAATGGTACTATTTACAAGTTTGCTCAGGAATGTGAATGTCAATTAACCATGCGCTCCTGCTCTTGTGCAGTGCCTCTCTCCCTCTCTCTCTCTCTGTCCTCTTCTCTCATTATAGGGAAATTGTTTTTTAAAATCATCATCACATGGAAATATTCACTGTTATTTGAAGTTATCCTTTGATTGGAAGAAAAATTGTCAGATATACATTGGCCCAAAGCGTTAAATCTTCTCTGAGCTTCAAATCATCAAATATTATATTCTCGCTTGTGTTCTTAAAACCTAAAACCTCAGATAATCTTTGCCATTTTTGAAATTTCTGCCTTAAAATCTTGTAGCTAGTGATTGATTGCATTACTACCTTTCAATATTCTAATAAGATGTGTCATCTTAAAGTATCGAAATACCAATATGTGCAACTCATGCGTGTTCATGTGCAATATGTTATTCCAGACATTCAGTGATCAGGCAACAGCTTTATTAACCCTTCTTGCTTCAGTTTCCTGTCTCTACATCTTTCCCCTTTGCTATCAGCCATCCCATTCTCAAAACACCCTCTTCCCATGTCCTCCTGACCCCTTCTTAGTATTCATTTCCTTCTACTACCATTCCTCCATCCTCATTTCACTCCCCTTCTCTCATTCAATTAAAGGCTGAGCTTGGATCTGGGGAGAAAAATTTCCTGATGCTGTTAGAAAAGTAGAGAATAATCGCACCAAAAATTGAACCCAAGACAGGGCCATCATCTTTCCATGTTGATAATTGTAAAATATAAACTGCCAAACTCTAAGGCAGGAACTACGGAAT
>NW_012153951.1:3416362-3417796 GCF_000956105.1 Propithecus coquereli
CCCTATGGGAATAGCCCCTACCACTCACCCCCCTTTGATGGAGGTCTCACCAGAATCACCTTGATCCAATCTTTCTCATTCTCGAGCTCTCCTAGTTGTAGGTTTATTTGAACATCCCTCCAATCCTCTGGGACTATTGATGACAAAGTTAAAAAAAAAAAATAAACTTTCATGGAGAAGGGAAGAATTAAAGTGGGGTGAGGAAAGAAAGTTTAGAGGAATGCACACTGCAGTGAGGTCACTTTTTCCCACTTTCTCTGTAATTCTGAATTGGAATCCATTTATTCTGAAGTTTGAGAAGCCAAACAATTCCCAACGGGGTTACAATGCCCTAGAGGACTATGCTTTCTAACAAAAACTCAGAATCAACCGTGACTGAGAAACTTTGAAAGCCTCTGGCTACTTTAACAACATGCTAAGAAGTACTGAGTAGGCCCTAAAGGACAGTGTCTTAGAGACTCAAGACAAATGGAACGAAATAGTATGGACCTTTTTTATAGCAGGGAGTATGATCTGATGTTATTACTAAAGGAACACAACAGTCATTTTTGATTACTTTTCTCAAATGAATTAATAATATGCCAGTGGAAATTGACTTCCATTATTCTCAGTTTTACACTTAACCACAGTATCTTAGAGGTAAGGGTCTAGGGCCATCTTCCTGGATACAAAGCCTGGTACTTCCACACTTGGGTCAATGACATAGCCCTCTGGGTTTCAATTTCTTCATCTCTATAATGGGGACAATAATAGTAATTATATCTTAGGTCTATTATGAGTATTAAATAAATTAATGTATATTAGGTACTTAGACTAGTACCTGGTACAGAGTTATGTATTCAATAAATGTTCATCGCCATTTTCTCTATTCACATAAATGATTGCTCATCACCTTCCCAAATTAGTAGAAAATAAAAAAAAAATTAGCTTCTAAGACTGTCCAAACCCTGTACTGTTAGCTCTCAGCTACTGAATTACTATAGTCAATATTCTTCATTTCTAGTAATTACCTCAAATTTTTACTTTAAGACTTTACATGTAGCAATTTTCTTCCTCCCATGCATTAAATATCACTTGGCCTTGTCTTTAAGTAGAAGTCAAAATTACATCTTTTTGTCAGAAAGGGTTGGTTTTGAAACTGCCACCATCTGCTAGAGCAGCTCTTCCAGTCAAGTTCAGTAAAGCTCTTTGGCATTTTGCAACTTAGTTTCTTCATGGTGGTAGTAAGACCTACTCCATAAGATCATCCTGAGAAGTATGTATAGACAGAGATTATAATATTATACATAAAATCTTTCTACAAAATAAGCACAGAATAAACGTTGGCACCACACTGCCATCCCCAATGTACATCTTCTTTTAACCTCAATTCATGTTTGGACAAGACAGAACGTTGGAATGGTGGAATACTCATTTCACAACTATACTTTGAAG
>NW_012153951.1:3417846-3419277 GCF_000956105.1 Propithecus coquereli
GTGGACAAAAATAATTAAGATTCAACATAAATACTTGAATAATGGCATATAGAAAATGCTATAGGGCATGATGGAGGAAAGAATTAATTTTTCAAAGGATGATAAGTTTTAAAAATTCCCTTTAGAGTTCAAAAGTGATGAAAAAGAATATCTATGGAATTATGAGATTATAGAAGTAGAATTATTGAAGGAATTTTTTTAATGAGATGAGATAAGCACATTTATAAGCTCTGAGAATATACCCAGAGAAGGACAGACTAGGATGGGGGGTGGGTAGGATGAAAATTATAAGTAAAGCAATAAATTCCTTTAATCTATATTATCTGAGACTAATATGATCAGCTTTGAATATATATGATCATAATAAATTAACTCAATATGATTCTAATGTTATATTGGCAAAACTTAATATATGTAAAATTTACTTATTGTGTATTGACAGCTCCAAACCACATTTTATACACTAAATATGGATATTTCACATTTTTTATGAATGGGAATTTTGAGCTATCACATGGGGGCACTGTCTCCCAGACAACAGTTCAGTGTCAAGAGTCACCATTTTCATCTTTAAACTGTGCTCATGTAATTATTTGAATATTTTACACATTTTACCTTTATTCATTCATAAAAATGAGTTTACAATGGAAAAGTGAAAGTAGTGATACAAGTATAATGAACAGTATTTCTTACAAATTTACTAAAACTGATTTATAGAGGTAAAAATCAACAGAAAAAACAAAAGTGACAATTCTCTAGCCTCAGTTAGAAACTCTGAAATTAGAATTATTAACTGGATGTTTAATTATGAGAAATAAGAATACACTGTAAATGTATACAAAATATTTGAAATATATGATTAGTTTGTATTCAAAAGGCAAGTTTGGGGGGGTCTTTGTAATAAGTATTTAATTTTTCAGGAAAAGAATATTTTCTCTACATGTAAATTTTCTCCTTTGTATAGTTGACATTTGTAAAAATGTTCAAAATGCATTATGCATTAATTTAAGTGGTTGCTTTTATTGTATATTAATTGCCATTTCCAAAGCTAATATTCCAAAGAACACTATTCCTTTGGTTGCAAATAAGTGTACCAGAAAGGTTCTCTATATTCAGTCAAGTTCAGAGAGTGTTGGCCTATTCCAAGTTAAACAGGATTTTTAATGCAAGGCTGCTCAGAACTTTTACTATACAAATGTGCATTTTTATTCTCCAAGAAGAGGGTATGGTATACAATGTTCCCCAAACTAATTTGACCACAGAGTCATTTTTTTTTCTACAAAGCACCTTTTAACATCTACCAGAACAATATTCTGCAAAACATGGCTTGAAAAAAGCTCTAAACATTCTTTAGTAGAATTCTCATGACTGGAATGATACTTAGCAGAAAAGGAACTCGTAAGATTTCAAGTTGGAAGTGATCCTGGAGGC
>NW_012153951.1:3428897-3437447 GCF_000956105.1 Propithecus coquereli
TCTAAGGTCTGAGGACATTGCAAATCCAGGAAAAGTATGAAATTTCTTCCTTGAACTAGGCTGCCAGGCTTTTATTAATACTTGAGGCAAGTTCCTTGGGAGAGGAATTAGCATCCCTTGATTTCCCTTTCATGTTTGCATTGACTCCTCAACTCACTGCTTAATGACATCTGCCTAACATTCTATTGAAACTTTCTTTTTATTTCCAAATATTAAGGGGGCACAAATGTTTTTGGTCACATGGATTGCTTCTGTAATGCTTGAGTCACAGCTATAAGTGTGCCCATCACCCAAATGATGTTCATTTTATCCGTTAGGTTTTCTCCACTCTTGGAGACTGACCCATTCCACGCTCTCTGGAATGTATTTTCACTTTGTGTAGCTTCCTTCCTTACTCTCATTCTTTCTTTTAGGTGAAAAACTGTTTGTGTATAATTGCTCTGTTTTGTGACCACTCCATCATTGGCTTGACTTGGTGCCAGTACTCATTCTTGGCACTGGGAACCGGGGGACCAGGGTAACAATCCACAAGATGAATCTAGCATTATTGACAGATGATATTTTATATTTCTGTGGTACCAGTTGTAATATCTCCTTTCTCATTTCTGATTGAGCTTACTTGGATCCTTTCTCTTTTATTGCTTGTTAATCTATCAAGAGGTCTATTAATTTTGTTTGTCTTTTCAAAGAACTGACTTTTTGTTCATTGATCCTTTGTATTGTTTTTATTTCATTTTCTTTTGTTTTCCATTTGATTTAGTTCTGATCCTACCTTAGTTATTTCTTTTCTTCTACAGGCTTTGGGTTTGGTTTGTTCTTCATATTCTAGTTCCTTGAGATGTGTCACTAGATTGCTAATTTGTGATCTTTCTGTCTTTTTGATGTAGGCATTTAGGACTATGAATTTTTCCCCTAGGAAAGCCTTTGCTAAACCCCATAGATTTTGGTAACTGTGTTCCCTTGGTCATTCAGTTTGAGGAATCTTTTGATTTCTATCTTAATTTCATTATTGACCCAATAATCATTAGTAGCAGATTGTTTAATTTCCATGACTATGTGTAGAATTGAGTGTTTCTCCTGGAACTGATTTCTAGATTTATTCCTCTGTGGTCTGAGGAGATACATGATATGATTTCTGTTTTTGAATTTGTTGAGACATGTTTTGTGGCCTAAGGTATGCTCAATCTCAGAGAATGTTCCATGTGCTGCTGAGAATGTATATTCAGTAGTTTAGGGGTAAAATGTTCTGTAAATGTTTGTTAGGTCCATTTGTTCTAGAGTCCCATTTAAGTCCAATGTTTATTTGTTTTCTTCTTGGACGATCTCTCCAGCTCTCTCAGCGGGGTGGGGAAGTCCCCAGCAATTATGATGCTGTCATTTGCTGCTTTGCCTAGGTCTAGTAGAATTTGCTTTATGAATTTGGGTGCTCCTTTGTTAGGTGCTTAAATATTTAGGATTGTATGTCTTCTTGTTGAATTGCTTCCTTTACCATTATATAATAACCATATTTATCTTTCTTTTCTGTTGTTGATTTAAAGTCTATTTTACCTGATATGAGAATGGCTACATCTGCTTTCTTTTTGTTTCCATTTGTATGGAATTTTTTTTTCTAGCCCTTTACCTTGAGTCTGTATGAGTCCTTGTGCATTAGATGTGTTTCCTGGAGACAGTGAATACTTAGGTTGTATTTTTTCACCAATCAAGCCAGCCTATGTCTCTTGAGTAGGGCATTCAGACTGCTCATGTTAATTGATAGGATTGATATATGGGATGCTCTTCTGTTTATCATGTTGGGTATACCTTATTACTTTGTTTACCCTTTTGTGCTATTGTTTTTTTATAAGCTCTGAGCTTTAGCTTTTGGTCAGTAGGTGACTATTGTGCTGATCCATGTATAATTCAGATCTGAGTATTTCCTGCAGGGCAGATCTGGTCTTGACAAATTCCATCAGTGTTTGCTTGTCTAGAAGTCTTTATTTATCATTCATGTATGAAACTTAGTTTTTCAGGACACAAAATTCTAGGTGAGCAATTGTTCTGTCTAAGAACACTAAAGAGGGGGCCCCAATCCCTTCTGGTTTGTAAGGTCTCAGTTGAGAAGTCTGTAATTAGCTTGATGGGTTTTCCTTTGCAGGTTACTTGATGTTTTTGACTCAGAGTTCACAGGAGTTCCTCCTTTGTGTTGACTTTGGCCAGTCTGATGACTATATGTATTGGTGATTTCCTCATTGCAATGAATATCTCAGGTATTCATTGAGCTTCTTGTTCCTGAATGTCTAAATCTCTAGCAATACCACAGAAGTTTTCCTCAATTATTCACTCAAATAGGTTTTCTAGCCCTTTTGTGTTTTCTTCTTCACCCTCTGGGATGCCCATGATTCTTATTTGGCCATTTAATTCCACATTTTTTATAGGTTTTGCTCATTTCTCGTAATTCTTTGTTCTTTATTTTTGACTGAATTAATTTGAAAGAATTGTCTTCAAGCTCTGAAATTCTTTGTTCTTTCTGGTCTAGTCTATTATTAAATATTTCCACTGTGTTTTTTATTTCCTTAAATGAATTTTTCATCTCCAGAAGTTCTATTTTTTTTTATAACATGTTTATCTTATTAGGGAATTTTTCATTCATTTTCTGAATGGTTTTTCTGGCTTCTTTGAGTTGGTTTACCATTTTTTCTTGGATTTCATTGAGCTTCCTTACAATCCATATTTGGAATTCTTTATCTGTCATTTCAATATTTTCATTTTGGTTGAGATCCATTGCTAGAGAGCAGGTGTGCCCTTTGGGGGTGTCCTTTCCCTCTGATTTTTCATACTTCTTAAGATCTTGCACTGATTCTTTTTCATCTGGAGCAGCTGTTACTTCTTAGTTTTGTATTTTCTTCTATTTAGAGGAGACTTTCCCCCCTTCACTTGTACGAGTATATCTGTAGGTTATGTTGGGTAAGAACCTTTGGCCTTGCTTGTGGGTTGTTTGATGGCAGTCTAGGCTCTGGATGGATGCCTTGGTTATAGATATCCTTAGTGTGGTGGTTTTCTCAGTTGCTAGTTGTTTGTTGTCTGTGGCAGTGGTGAGCTATGTTTGTGGGCAGATTCCCTATATCTTGTTGATCAAAGAAGATGGAGGTCTTTGAAATCCGTTCTCTTTCCCCAGCCCAATGGTCTTCTTAACATTATGAATTACATTGGCACACCCATTTCAACCTCTGAGACAATAGGTGGGGTAGTTGTAGGTAAGCATCAACCACACTGTATGACTGACTCAGTACATGTTGTAAAGGGCTGTACAAATTGACCTCCTTACTGGTGGGTGGTGCTTGCTGGAAAGAACCAGCTGCAGTGTTGTTTTGGGGACCTGTGACTGGCTCTAGCCCCTAAGGAGAAGCACTTGAATGCCCCAGGTGGTTGACAGGGCCCTGGAACTTACAAGTGAGTCCTGATTCTCCACCACAGCAGAGGTAGGTAGGGGAGTGAGGCTGGGTGGAGCTGGGTTGGATGAGCCTGCCCTCAGGCTTCACAAAATCCACTAAGGCAGCTGTCTTGGCAGGGGCCAAAGGTCTACTCCCAGGGTGCTGAGGAAAGCCACCAGGGAGGGGCTGAAGTGGCCCCACCAAGCCAGAAAATCTGCTTATGGGGTGGGGCAGTCTGAGATGCACAATTTGGCTATCAGGAGCAGGTTTTGCTCTTCTCCCCTATCCCCTGCTCTGCAGTGTCCTTCTGGCATCTGCCTGCAGCAGAAACTCAAACCAGCTGAGTTTGCCAGCAATGGTGCTATGTGGTGAGAGTTTCCCTGTCCAGGATCGCAGCCTGTGATGAAAGCATGGCTTTCCTGTGGGGGGAATGGTGTTCTATGAATGTGTTGCAGCTGTGACCCACACTGCACTCTCTTTTTAGTTCTGCCTGTGCAGGCTCCCTCAACTCCCAAAATTAGTTCACAAATCTCCCCTCTGTGCTTGCAAACAACATGATGGAGTCCTGGGGGTATAGGATTTGGCCTGTGGGCCACTCTCTGGGTCCTCAAAATCAATCCCTGATTGTGCCAGGGAGAAGTGTGTTGATCCCAAGTTGCCTATGGGTGCTCAAGCAGTTTCGATGACACTCCACTATGGGGTATGCCCTGCTCTGATGGAGCAGCTGGGCAAGCAGCAATGGGGAGGGCTGGTGAGCAGGGAGATCACAGTCTGCTGCAGGTTTTTAAAAGGAAAGGTTTGAGCCCCACTCTGTTTGGAAGCCTAGGTGTGGTGTACACACCAACAGAGGGGAAGCAGCCACTCCTGAGAGCCCCAGCTCAATCATCTCTCTTGGCAGCCATGGGGGCAGGGGCAGGGAAGGAAAAGAGTCTGGATGGAGGAAAGCTGGCACTCTGGTGTCTCTGTCCCTGTCTTCAGAAGGCAGCCCACCCAGAATTTCCAGGCTCTGGGGTCACAGACATCCCAGGTCCCACTGGCTCCTGTGGCTCCGACAGTCTAGGCAGGAGCTGGGAAATGTTTCTGTGGGAACAAATGAGATGACAACTTAGGGGGGACAAAAGCTCACAAAGGGTGGAGAAGCAGTATGGTGTCCGCCATCTTGGCTTGGGTCTGTGGTGCTGGGAAGCGACCCCAGGGCAGCTTGCAGCCTGGTGCCTTGTCCTCAAGAAGCTCACTGGTGGCAGCTGCTTTGGGGCTTGTGAGGGTAGAAAGGATCTTCAGTAGCTCAGGAGCCTGCTGACTGCCAGAGATGTGAGGGAGGAACAAACCACCCCACCTACCCTTTACTATGGGCTCCAAGCTTCTTGGGGATTGATCTCCGCTGATATCTTGCTCCTTCTTTTTCTGTTCTGCAACTTCTTCCTGTGGAATCTCTGGTAGGTTCTGGCACTTTTCCCTCAGAATTAAACCTGATCTATGCTTGTCTGGTTTATTTTCCTCTTTCATCTAAAACTTTTCCTTCTTTCTGATATGATATGGCAGCTGATGTCTCTAGTCAGCGATCTTGTCTCACTCTTTATTGAAACTTATTGCTCTAAGGTCACTAATGACTACCTCATTGTAAAATCCAGTCAGTGACCACTTTCTATTTGTATTTATCTGTTATCCATATTTACTAAAGCTCTCTATGCATTTAACACAATCTTGAAATCTCCATTCCCTTATTTCCATAACATTGCTCTTTCTTGGTTTCCAACATCTCTGGACTATCTGACCATTTTATCCTGGTCTCTCCATGTGCTGTTGCCTTCCTGATCCAATGACACTGATCCAATGGCACACTGATCCTCTCATTCTACATCTGTAGTCGCCAGCCCCCAGGCCACAAATTGGTACTGGTCCGTGGCCTGTTAGGGACCAGGCTGCAGAGCTCTGCCACCTCTTCCCCCATCCGCGGAAACATTATCTTCCATGAATCTTAGGAACCAGGGAGGCACACAGCATGAGGTGAGTAACAGACAGGCAAGCAAATGTATTTACAATTGTTCTTATCATCACCTGTACTCCGCTTCCCCTTTACCCCCTACACCCATCCATGGAAAAATTGTCTTCCATGAGACCTGTCTGTTGGCTGAGTATGGTGGCTCACTCCTCTAATCCTAACACTCAGGGAGGCCTAGGTGGGAGGATTACTTGAGATCAGGAGTTCAAGACCAGTCCAAGCAAGAGTGAAACCTTGTCTTTACTAAAAACAGAAAAAATTAGCCGGGCATGGTGGCGCATGCCTGTAGTCCCAGCTACTCAGGAGACTAAGGTAGGAGGATCACTTGAGCCTAGGAGTTTGAAGTTGCTGTGAGCTAGGCTGATGCCACAGCACTCTAGCCCAGGTGACAGAGTGAGACTCTGTCAAGAAAGAAAGAAAAAAAGAAAAGAAGAAAGAAGGAAGGAATGAAGGAAGAAAGGAAGGAAGGAACTAAGGAAGGACGGAAGGAAGGAAGGAACGAAGGAAGGAAGGAAGAAAGGAAGAAAGAAAGAAAGAAACCTGTCTCTGGTGCCAAAAAGGTTGGGGACCACTGCTCTACATGTTTTCCTTGAATAATCTTATTCACTCTGATGGTATTCATCCTCCTAGGCACGGAGCACTTCAGTGATCTAGAGCAGGGGTTAGCAAACTATGGCCTGTGGGTTGGATTTAGCTTGCCACCTATTTCTGTAAACAAAGTTTTATTGGAACACAGGCATGCCTATTGCTCTATGACTGCTTTCATGCTACCAAGGCAGAGTTGAAAAGTTGCCACAGTGAGCACATGGCTCACAAAGCTGAAAATATTAATGTCTGGCCCTATACTGGAAAAATAAGAAATGCCAACATCTAATGTATACCTTAAGATGAAACTTTTAGTCTAATATATCAACTTGTCTAAAGGAAATATATACTTTGATGTATTGGAAGTAGATAAATCCAAATGTTTGGACTTGCCCTTTCTTTTGCACTCTTTTTTTTTTCTCTTATCGTAATAAACATTTAACAAAACTGGAAACCTGGGAGTCATTCTAGACTTTGTTCTTTCTTTCACCTCACAACACATTGATCACCAAGTCCTGATTAATATCATTCATTTCTGTGTTCTCTCCATCTCTATCATCACAGTAGTAATTCAGGATCTTAGCTGTACTTCTCATGGTTGTAGGTAAAGTCTCCCCATCAACACTGGGCTGTGTGTCACTCATCATTTCTCCAGGTAAAAGACATGGTCTTTATCATGCCCCCAGACTTAAGTGACCTGGGTTCCATCCAAACTGTTTTATGTGGACATCCTCAGTGTTTCAGTGATTCAGGACTTTTATAACTCCTAATCGTGGAGTGATGGTTTGCTGCCCACATACCGTGTGACTATCATATACAAGGCAAAGCCCAGAGTCTGCACTGGTGGGTGAGATTTGGCTGTGATGGAACATAACCCCATAGTAAATCCAGTAAGATTAACACCTAAGTTAGGGATGTCATCTGCCTGTTAGAGTCAGGAACACCTTTGTAGCATGGAGGAAGTGCCATCAGAAATAAATCTCACGATATGAAAAAGAAATTGTCCATGCCAGTAAATGTGATACATTCCTGGCAATCAAGTAGCCTTATGAAGCCTAGAGTGAAAAGAAGAGCTGTATCTATTAGGAGAATGGCAAGCATTCTGTAAGTTTGGAACAAGGGCTGGATGGGCTATTTGTAAAAATGTAGACTGAAGAGAAAATTTAAGTCTGGATATGAGGGCTTTGTTTTGTTTTTAACTCCATGCTTCAATGATTAGACGTCATAATAAAAATAATGGGAAGCCTAATTTACAAACAAGGGCGATATATAAGATTGTTAATTATAAAATGTATATATAGTACAGATTAAAGTGTATGAGTCCATCACACAGTGAGGCAAAATTTAGAAGATCATTTCAATAATCTATTAAGAGAAGTTCTGTAGAGGACACTTTGTCTGGAAACGGTTCCTTGTTGTTTTTCTCAAAATATGCCTGTGGGCTTACACGCAAGTCCAGGGTGCCCTAACCCTACAAACAGGAGGGGCTAGAGAGTTCAGATACAAACATCTGCTAGCCAGAGACAAAACAACAAGGAACAGGGACATGTTGAGTCGGGACAGCGTGGGAACAAAAAAATCGCGGTGAGACAGTTGCCAAACAGACTGTGTTATAAATAAAGAAACTACAGCAAAAAGTTTGCTGCAGTCTTGTACCATCTTTGTGTGTGTCTGTGTCTCTTTGTCTCTGTGTTCATTCCTCGGCCCCTAGAAACGGGCCACGTCAAAGTTCTTTGCCTAAATGAAGTCAGTGGCAGTGGCAGCAGATTGAAGGAGCCAGACTCAAGATGTAATTCCAAGGTAATTCTACAAGACTTAGCTGAAAGTGGGTGGGAGCTGGAGGAGAGGAAGTAGAGGACAAAGCTGACAGAGCAGGCAACAGTTCTATTAATTAAGAAATTAACCTTTCACAAAAGGAAGAAAAGATTTTGGGAGCAAGCGAATGAATGAGCTTGTTTAGGAATATGTTAAACTTGAAATTCCAAGGCACTCAAGATGACCCATAAAAATGTCCAGGAGAAAATTGGAAATACTAGAGTGATGCTTATGGTAGAAACTAGAATAAGGGAACTTCTCTATAGATTGAGAAATATTATGGGATCAGTTTGAGGACAAATTTATCCAAACGCTTGTTTGTCCTTGTTTGAGATAAAACACATGTTCTTAATAGATCTCTTGTCAGAATGCTAAACTCATTATAAGAGTAACGTTAATTCACATTCATGTAATATCTTGAATTATTTTACTGATAGCCTTTAATCATTTAATGAAAGCTTTAAAAAACACAGGATCTGGGACACAGAGTATGATACATAATGGAAAAAAAGTGAGGAACATGAGATGCCACCAAGTGAGACAAAGGTGGCAGCATCCCAAAACAGAGAGGCCGGCACGGCCAGAGAAAGGGAACAGGGAGCAGAAAAACTGAGAAGAAGGTCATAAAAAGTGAAGATGGAAACTAAAGAAAGACAAAGCCTACTCATTTCCCAGTTTGGACCCGTTCTTTGAATGTATCAAATGTTCTTTTTGTGTTTGTTTTTGCTTTTTCATTGT
>NW_012153951.1:3438787-3441287 GCF_000956105.1 Propithecus coquereli
AGAACTATTGAAGCAACCAATTTCAAAAGGTTTCTCAGAGGCAACAGTCATTTTATATAACATCGGATAAAATGTAAGAACAGGTCAGATGAGTAATATGTCATCTAAGGTCATAACCCTTGTCACTAGCAAAGCCATTCAGTTTTTGAGTCAGTTCAAACTACCACACATCACACATGTTTTTTGTTTTTCTCTTCTTCTTTCAGCTCTCTCAAGACAACATATAGGCTTTACAGAGGTTTTTCTTTGCTCCTTTGAGTTTTCTCTGCTTACACTGCCAGCAGTAAATGTGATAAGAGAACTATAAGGACCACAGGTGGTCGATCTAGTCTTCTTAGAAATAAGGATGTCCTTATTTCTAAGGACATCCTTAGATGTCCTATCCATAAGTATTATAGACAAGTTTTATAGGTTTTTGAGTAATTTTTCTTTCTCTGTTCTTAGTCTTTTCTTTATTACCAGTTAGTGCATGATAGAATCCTTTTGATTCTTTTACAGATTTGGGAATACACAGCATAAAAGACCTGCTAAGAAAGGCAACTCAAAGGAATATTTAGAGATCAAGAAATGTGTCTGCTGTATTACCAACCACTGATCAATGTACTATCTGAAAACAACAAATGAGGCATTATCCTGTGCCTTCCATATATGTGTTAAGTGAGGGAAAGCAAAATTAAGATTACTCTGATGGCTCTGAGGTAAAATTAGTGAGTGGATTTCATTCAAAAGAACTTAAACCAAATAATCCCAAACCGATGAAATAGCAAATCAAGGTTTTATTTCTCATATTATAAAATTTATTACACAAAGAAATTTATAAATGATACTTTTATCTGAAAACAAACATTGACATTTTTTGCTTGTAACTCACTTTGTTGGAAAACAATAGAAAAATATACCCATGGCTAACATAGTAAAGAGTGCTATTAAGCGGAAAGCAATAAATATGAAAGATGCCATATCAAAAATTATGTATTAAATAACTAAAATTTGATTTCCAAAATTAGAATGTATTTTGTAAGGATATGTATGCCATGTTATATAAAAATATTTTATGATAAAATTGCCTATTAAATCTTAGAAACTTTTATTCTGTTATCAGTGCAACTTCTCTTTAAGGGAAAATTAATCTCCGGTTTCACTCTCACCAGCTGAAAATGCAGTATTAGTATATCTAGATATGCGTCCACACTTATTCTGTGCCAATAGCAAAGTAGGAGAAACTAAAAACAGCAGGGCAGCATTCTAGCTGTTATGTGATATGAAGAATGACACTTCCTCTGGGTGTGTTTTAAAAATAAAATGTGATGGATGTTAAAGAAATAGTTACGAGACTCAAGTATGATTGGAAGAAAGGACTGAAGTGGCGAGTGAGCCAAGTCCAAGGCGTGGGAAGGGCAGAGTCCTGGTAATCGTTGGTTCAGACCCAAAATTTCTATCACAGGACTCAAGGAACAACTTGTCTTGAAAATATTCAATGTATGGCAGACACATATATGTGTGTAATGTCTGTCTTCACAAGAGGATTTTGATTTAGTCATACATTTTATACATAGCCAAGCTCTTGAGAACACTCAAAATCTGCGCTAATCAAAGCTGAGGTGGTTGCTTCAGCTCGAGCTAAGCATAATCCTTAAAAAAGGGCTCCCTGCACTGTGCTCTGCTTTTGCTCTTAGCCTCTTCCCCTCAACGAAATGGTAAGAGTTCAGCTGACAACAGGGTAAACAGATTATTGTGTTATTGCTGGCTGATTGCCGGAGTTATTTTGGAGCTTCATAATTCATTTAAAGAGATTTTTGACATTTATGAAATGACTTCTATAATCAACTGACAGTGCAATATCCTATAATTGTTCAATTAAAAATGACTACTTGTGCAGTCATTTATTAGTAGAATCAGATAATTGTCTTGCCACTAAAGAGTACTTCTCACTTTGCACATCAAATGAAAATGTTTGAGTATAAATCTGTGACACAGCAGACAAAGTCCTGGGGATTTTCAAGTGCATATGTAATTATTACAGACCTCTGAAGTAAATATGGTTTAATGTGATAATCTTCAATGGATTGTGTGTAAGCCTTACAAAATACTTTTCTGTATAAACCAGAGCATCTGTCAGAATGGATAGGAGTTCGTTTCCTACCAATATAAAGTTCATGATATTCTTTCCAACATGTAGTTTAACATGTGTACTTAGAACACAGGACAGCATGTGTTTCCCTTGATTCTCATTTATTTTCCTTTTCCCCCTTGCAGATGAAACCGATTACCAAGGTAAGGAGCCAGGAATGATTGCATCGATAAATCAGTTTCATATGGAATACTGCCCTATTGGGGTCAGCATTCAGAAGCTCTGACTTCCAGATACATACACAGATAGGAATGCAGAGCCACTGAAAACAGAAACGCTTTCAGACACATACGCACACGCGCACACACACGCACACACACACACACACACATACACGCACCCCACAATTTCGAATGCTGAATTTCTCCA
>NW_012153951.1:3442744-3443784 GCF_000956105.1 Propithecus coquereli
CCTTTTAAAATGTCTTGGAAAGACAGACTGTGATACACTTGCATTTCTAAACATTCAAAAATTGAAAACCAACCAGCCCAATCTTCTTAATTATTCTTCAGTTTTATGACTAATATATTGAAAAATGAGCTTTTAGAGAGAAAATATTTTACGGTAGCTTTAAATAATGCAGAAGGCACTCCAAACATTGCTTATAATACACAATTCATTGAATTTTAGCTCCTTACAAACACTTTAAAATCCCATCTATCCTAGCTATTTCTTCTTAATAACTTTTTCTATATATGCATTTTCTTCAGCCCTTGAAAGATTAGGGAAAGGGTTAGATAGTAACCATTTGATTGCATCAGTCTGTGTTTCCTGAATCCCCAACTGATATTTTAATGCCCAAACTGTAAGGAAACACTCTATGTGATTTTATTTATTTTTAAACATTTTTTATTATTACATTCCAGGCCTTAAAATGTTTCTTCCTTCATTGGCATGTCTAGAAATTTAATAGTGATATAAATAAGCATAAATTTGGTCCCTATTTGAGATTATTATATGAGAGGAGGTAGAGATGGAGGGGGAAAATACCAAAGAAAAGAAATCTTGTAAAGAAAACCAGACAAATATTATTTATATTAGAAATTCACTTGTTTCAATTTTGTCTTCTAATTGCTATGTGTGCCAATAACTTTCTATTCTTATTATTTATCAGTAGAGATTTATTAAGCTAAGTATTAACTCTTGGTTCTTTTCATTAAATTTTACTTTAAAAATCTGTGACAAAGTATATGTATTTGCATTTATTTATATATGTGTTGTATACTTATATGTATATAAGTATGTATGCATAAGTATGTGTGTGTTTTTACTGTTCAGTTGTCCAATGGCAGCAAGGGAAAATAGAGTTTAGAATTTGCGACCAGAAACATAACTTAGAGAATATCCAAGTTTATTTTTATTTGCAAAGTATTACTTATTACAAAAATATATATAAACTGCATTTTGTACATAATTTTGAAATTTTTTGGTGATAATGTTGACTTTAATGC
>NW_012153951.1:3445774-3453150 GCF_000956105.1 Propithecus coquereli
CAGCTGGATGATAAATATTATTTTCTTAACCTGCCTAGCTTTGTCAGCCACCTGCGACTGCAGCCTGCCACACGTTGGAAGCAGCTCATTAACTTCAAAAAAAATTTTTTTTTCAAGCCCGTTTTTCTTCTTCTTGTATGGATTTTAGAAAGAGTTTTGATAAAGACAGTCCTGGCAGCTGGATGATAAATATTATTTTCTTAACCTGCCTAGCTTTGTCAGCCACCTGCGACTGCAGCCTGCCACACGTTGGAAGCAGCTCATTAACTTTCCCACAGCTTCCCAGGAGTTTTCCTTGTTTTCTTTCACCTTGGGTGTGTGCTGCCTTCTCACTGAACGGTTAACTATCCGACTAGGCCGAGTGGGCTTTGGCACCGCGAGCAGAGCACGCTTCAGGCAGCCTCCCTGCTAAGGCTCAAAATCTCTCTTAAACACATTAAGCAGCCCATTTTGGATTGATAGTGCAGTAATTATTCTGCTTCACCCTAAAAACCATCCTGGGGTAATTGGCGCAGAGGAAAATTACCCAGAGTCCTCCACCACCTGGTAGTTAAGGAACGAATCCAGGGAAAGATAAGTGAAGCAGGAAAAAAAATCGGCACTTATTTGATTTTAATCTCACCACTTTGCAAGCATTTAAATTGCCTTAATCAGGTGGTTGGCTTCCAGCCTAGCTGGTAATCTGTTATCAAATTTGAAACTAGATTTTTTAAAATGTCAGTGTAGGCTGAGAATTGAAGTCTATTAACAGTTATGAGCCACCCTCCTAAACTTCCATAATCTATGTATTAATAATCCTTTTTACAAAGCTGTCAAATATTACTTTATTACAACTCTACATTAATAATATGGGTGTAAAAGCAAGATTTAATTATTTTTTATTTTTATTTTAAAATTGAGGGAACACACAATGCTAACATTCTTAACACTAAAATCCATTTTTTTTTTCTTTTAAAAAAGCAATAGCTGGAGTCTATGGAATAACCTTGATAAATGTAATTGAATTTTTCTCTGATAAGATTAACTAGTGGTAATTGTGAATGGGGAGGTCTGACCCACTCCAAATGAGATGTATGACAAGCTGAAAATAATCAATTTTGTTTCCTTTTCTTTATTGTAGCCCAGATTTTTAAAAACGAAAGAGAAAATCAGGGCCTTGCAGGATGAAACATTTGTGTCTGAAATGTTTTTGTATACACCACTTATCTCCCATCTCCTCAGTGTGTCTAATTGTGCTGAGCTTGGTTTAAAATGAGATCAACACATTGAAACCCCAGAAGGCTTAATTAAGGGAGGGACTTATAATAATATGTACCAAAAAGGGGATTTTTTTTTTTTGACAAATGTGGTATAAATTTTACCTGCAACATCCTTAACTAAAAGCATCCTAAAATTGTTAGACCCGTTAAATTGCCTCTCTCTCTTTTTTTTTTAAGAGGGAGAAGGGAAAAAAAGAACAAAATAATTTTACTTTGAAAATCTTAATTACTGTGATAGCAGGGTTGGGTTGCGCCTTTTTACGATTCCTGTATGATTTGCATTTTGAGTTGAAGTTTTGTTCTTCACAGCACACAAGCCAGCAATCAGGAGCATATAGAAATGGCTTGATAGATTCCCCTTTTAAACATGCTTATAAAACATTTTGCCTATGTAGCTTTTTGTATTACACATTCCATGGGGTTTCTCACATACCAATCAAGAAAGCATATCCTTTTTAATTCATTTTCTCAGAAGTTTAAGAGCTTGGAAATGTACATTAATACAGAACAAATAAAATATTTCAAAAACTGCAGCCCTATTGTAAGGAGTTTCATTTGAAAAGCAAAAAAAAAAAAATGCTGTCATTATTTTTATTCTTCTTTCATGGTCTTTATCTGACCATAGAATTTGAGTGAGTAGATCAGACTACAATAGAAACTGCTCCAACAACTTGGATTCCTAATTCCCTTCCTGGTTTCTGACTAGGTTCAGAAAAAGACTCTTTCAGAAACATAAAATCTAGTGACAATGAAATTAATCACAATGTACAAAAGAAAAGCAGCTGGCAACCAAACACTGAATAAAGCCAAGTGTGAATTTAACTAGCTATCAACCTCAATGTATACAGTATGTACACATTATACACATCTATATATGCTTTAGCTAGGCATAATCAGCATTGATGCCTTTTTATTGTATGTATATGGGCTCCTATAGGTCCTCAAAAGTTTTTTTTTTTATTATTACTACCTTAGAGCATATTAACTGCAACTAAACATAATAAGCATAGTTTGCCTCTTTTTGAAGATAGTTTCCTTAAAACATGGTCTTCACAGATATGCAGATAAATTCTGTATCTGATGGTTGGAACATTTCACTTTTGAAGTGAGATAAGTTTTAACATATGCCTTTGCCAAAAAATGGCTCCAAGAAAGAATTTAGGGAGAGCTATACTGGATGTTTTCCTCTTTCCACATAGGAGCATGCATGGCTCCAGCACCTTCAAAATAGAAAGAGGATATTTGAGCTTTAAGCTAATGTCATAGCTAATTCATGTTGTATATAAGCAGTAATTTCTTAAGGTCAACATCAGTCAATTCTCATATGAAATCATTTTCAAATTAATATCTTTTCTGGTTTATCATAGCACAGGGTGGTCTCTGGCTGAAATTGTGCATTAGTATCTGTGTAGTAAGGTCACTACTTGATCTGGCCCTCTCACTTCCATGCCTTAGGAATAGCATGCAGTCCAAAAAAAATCTCTAATTGACCAATATCCTAAGTCAGCCTACATCATACGGTATTAAAACAAGTAGAATTCTTAGAAGCAAAGGTACTCCCTGCCATACAGATTACAGATTTAGAGGACTAAATGTCATAGTCAATTACTTGTTCCTTTTTTTTTTTTTAGCCTGAATTTCAGAACTGTTTTGAAGGGTATAAAAATAGATTCACTGTGAAAAACAAAATACAAGACCTTTGGTAAAAAGGTGACAAGTTCAGGCCAGGATAGAAGCAGGAATTAGTATGGACTTTAAGGGAACTGCAGAACACACCTATGCAAACCACTCTTTTTATCTTAAACATTGTTGTTTCCTTAAACCAAATTTTAAAAACTTGACCCTTGTTAGCACAGAGAACTTGAAATTGATACCTAACATAGACAAAGGGGTCAGGAAAAATGTAAGTCCAAGTAAGCACAATACTAAAACGCATTTCATTTAGGCATAGGCATCTACTGTTCAGCTAATATGTAACGCACTCTGTCAAGCCTTCTCCTAAGTCCTGGAAGTAAAAATAAGAAGAAAATATTACCCTTTCACTTAAAGAATCAACATTCTACTTGGGAAAATTGATATATGAGCAGACAAATTATGTTATATTGTATTTAATAGTAAGTGCCAGGAAAGAGTATAAGCTAAGTTCTTTCAGAGAACAAAGGAGAAAACTCAACTTTACCTGGACAATTGAGGCTAGTTTGATGAAACACATATGTCATTTCTTGAATTAGAGGAAGTAGACAATTCATGATATTCTATGGGTTGAATGTGTTGCTTATTTCAAAAGAAAAATACAGAAATAAGGTAAAATGAATATGCCTCTATTTACAGAATTTTATATAGGCAATTCCCTTGGGACTAACTTTAGTAGTAATAGTCATAACAACAGCTAGCATTTATTACACACTTGTTATGTGCCAGGCAATATTCTAAATGCTTACTTGCATTGTCTCGGTTGCTCCCTGTAACAATCATGGATATATTATTATTTGCATTGTAGATCTGAGGAACCCGAGGCACCAGCAAACTGAATGACTTGTTCGAGGTCAGGCCACAGAACTAGAAAGCAGCAGAGAGAGGATATGAACTTCAGCAGTCAGTCTCTAGAGCCCAATATTGAAAGGTTTTTATTTTCAATAAAGTATTTTAGTTCAGACAAATATTAAAGACTCTGTTTTGAATAGTATACTTTGTAAAATTTTTCTTCAATATTTCAAATGTGTAAAATAGTAGCCTGCTGCCCAGAACCACTTCATTTCTTGTGCATTATGAAGTTAGCTGGTTCTAAACTCCATAGCAATATATCCTTGAAAGCAAACAAGAACCCGGCTTACTTTATTCCTCAGCTTTTGACAACCTTTATTATTTCATTTATCTGCTATTCATAGCGAGATGTAAACATCTTACTTCCCAGTGTGATCCTCATATCAACAGTGGGTCAGTTTAAAATATTGGGAATCAATATGTTATAAAACATCAGCCAGTACTAAAAAGGCAGACCCAGAGAAAATTCATTGAATGTCAAATAAAAAATAAACATCAACAGTTAAAAATGTAATAAGATAATAAATAAAAGCAGGGAATTAAAAAAAATTTCTTAACCCAAAAAGCAATTTGACAAGTAAGATATACCTGTATTAAACACAAAGCCACTTACAGTAGAGGGAGCAATGAATTTTTCATGCAGGTAGACAGAACAATTCTTTTCTAAATTTAATAGACAGAATACATGACATTAGTGCCATTGATGGTGGGGTTGGGGACTCGAGAAGAGAGGGAGAACTAGAGTCTCCGGGAAGACATTAGTTAGCACAGGCTCTACATTCTTTATTGATTTGTGTAGACACTTAAGACTAAATGTTTTTAGACTGAGGATCTCTTTTTTATCCCAGATACATATGCATATAGTTCTTATGTGCAGGCACTCAGCTCTGTTTTTATTTTTCTTACTCTCATACCCTTATATCCCTCCCTCCAAACTTGCACAATCTGATCCCATTGTCAGTTGGTCAAAGTATCTGTCTGTGAGACATCTTTTTATTGACTTGTCATTGAATCCACACTTCTAGAGAAAGCCCTATAAAAAGTGAGAAAGAAGTAGGGCATTGCATTCCTTTCAGGCTGCTTAAAATTTAATGTGCAGCAGCTAACAATCAAAAAGAAACAAATGATATTCTTGAACCTTGTTGCCTGGATAAAAAAGGCAGACAATAGTCTAGGAGGAGGTGTGATTGGGGTCCTCTGGTCCTCTCAATTTTCCCAGTGAAAAGTGCATTACCTGACACACTAGCACATATGCTGGGGTTTAACACATACTTCCTTCCTCCGGTGCTGTTAACTTTTAGGGCTGGTCCACATCTCGGGGAGTCACAGCCTTGCATGTGGGCACCTCCTTTTTCCAGCTGTTCTTCCTTCTGACTCTAAGTGCCTGTTGCACCCATGAAGCTCTTAGCATAAAATAAAAGTATAAGCTGAAAGAATGAGCCTCTAATCGTGAAAGGGCGGGAATCAGACAGTTCTCAGAAGAGATTTTTGTTTTTGTTGGTATTTTTGGCCGAGTTTTTACCCTGAGCCCTGGCAACCATAAATATATATTCATTTATTCATGTGTCTATTCAGTTAATGTTTTTGAGCCTTTCTCATGTCTGAGGCATTATGCAAATTTCTAGGGAAAATCCACACCCCCTACCCTCAAGGTCCTTATACTCCAAGAGGGGGAAGATGTGTAAGATGTGTGCGTGTGTGTGTGCACACGTGTGTGTGTTACATATTTGTAATATGGTGAATAAATAAATAGAATTCTATAGAAGGTGTTATGGGAAATACAGAGAAGAGGCACTGAGAAACCTAGAGTATGATAGGAAAGGTTGGAAATTGTCTTGGAGATGATATCTGAACACTGACCTACATGAAGGATGGGAAGTGGTTTTACAAGTAGAGGAAAATTGTAAGCAACTGTTATAGACTAGTCTCTGTGAGGAAGACAAGCAATTGAGGTTGTAGCAGCACAGAAAGTAAGGCAGAGAGTAGCAAAGAATGCAGATACAGTTGAAGTCCTGGGTCAAGCACAGGGAGCCTGAGATGCCCTGGCGTGTAGGCCATGGAGTAGGTATGCTCGGAGTGGAAGGAGGGAATGAAGGCCTGGCCTAGCCCTACGGCCATGATGATGGAAAGAAGACAACAAAGCCGAGATATACATGGTAGAAATTCCTGAGTGCGATGCATGATGAGGATCAGAGTCATGAGTTACTCTTTCACGTCACTGGACAGGCCATCGGTTGAGATAGTATCTACATATAGTAGAAAGCAGGTTTATGAGAGATGTTAAGTTCAGATGTGGCAAATAGAAAATTAAAATATTAAGATAGTAAAGCCCATGGAGAATCTAAAGCTTAAGGGGGCAGATTACACATAATTTGGGAGGTAACCATGTATAGGTGATGGCTGTAACTCTGAGATCACACAAGGTAACCCAAAGAAAGTGTGTAACATAAAAAATGTCATAGTCCAAGGTTGGGAACATCATCATTTGAAGAAGATATTAAATATGAAAGGACTAAAGAGAAGACTAAAAATTCCAATAAAATACAAGGAAAGGACTCCAGTAATCTCACATAGAAGGGATATGATGTGCAGAGTCAAGAATTTGCACCAAAAAAAGAGCTATAATAAGGACTACAAACTAGTGTATTACATATGGCAGCTAGAACCCCTTATCACTTGTAGCAAGACAGGAAACAAATTTCAGCCGGTTGTGAATGAAGTGAGAATAGGTGTCTCTCTAAACTGTTAGATGAATGTTGAAGGAATTAACTGTATGAAGGGGAGAGGTTGTTACAGTTGATGAAAAAGACTTGACATGATTGTTGTTTGAGAAGCAGGGGCAGGTAGAGCATGGCCTTTAAAGATAGAAAGGAAAGGAGATGACGGCTGGAACAATATCTGAAAGAGGACATGAGTAGAAGAGTCAAGGACAAAGATGGAGATGTTGGTTTTGAACAGGGGGGAGAACACCTCAGCCTCTGAGACTATAGGGAAGGATGAGATCATGGTTCTGATACAGACAATTCTACAGTTAGTGAGGTGAGAAATTGATCAGCAATATACCTGAAGGCCTCAGGTTTGAATTGTCAACAGTAAGAGAAAAGAAAGTTGAGTAGGGAGATTAAGAAAATAGAGGAGTTTTTGGATTAGTCTTTGAGGAAAATCAGAGTGTGCTGGTCAAGTTAAACACTAATGAGCAGAGATGGGGTCAAGCAGATTTTTCAAACCATAGATTTGTAGTACTGACAAGTGGCAGTACAGTATTATCCAGCAACCCTCAAATATTCATGGGTAAGATTGAAGACATCCCATTAGAGTATTTATTTTGTGATGGAACTTGCTGGGCAGATTTGGAAGGGAGGTAATCATCTACTCAGCCGTCTAACCAACGAGTGTTGTTTTACCTGTTTCTTAGAAGTGCAGATTCACCAGTCTTCACGGCCTCTGTGGTGCTGCCCTGGTCTCCATCCTGAATCCCTTGCCCAGACCAACCATGCACTCTGCCTGCTGATTATTCCTTCAATGTTTTATAAATTGGGCATTTGGAAATATGCTTTTAGAAATCCGCAAAAT
>NW_012153951.1:3456800-3459986 GCF_000956105.1 Propithecus coquereli
TTCTTTCTGTTTAAATAACTGGTTTGTGGTTTTTCCCCCTGACTATACTCTGACTTAAATAAAAAAGTCACATATTTGCCACTTAATAACTAGAACGAAATTCTTAACCTTCCTAAACTTCAGTTTCCTAATCGGTGAAATAGGGTTAATATTAGTAACTACCTCATATGGCTGCTTTAAGGATTAAATTAAACAATATATGTAAGTGTAAAATACCTGGCAAAACCTAAGTATCCAATATTATACAGCCTCAAGGAGCTTATAATCTGGCCAATAAAGTAATACAAATATATTCTAATTCATAAGCTGTGGAGTGGGACCATGAATGTTTATTTTATTATTTATCCTTAAATTGTATATAGGCACTCTTTTGTACTAGTAGTTATTTTGCAACGAATAAAAATGATACTAAAACACAGTAGACATGAGAAAATTATATGAAAACTGTACATCATGCCATCACAGCTATGAAGAAAAGCCTAGAACAAAGAGTATAAGAACCTACGTCTTGTTATATTTTTCTTCACTTGTCAAATTTTATAAAGCAGTGGTCCCCAACTTTTTTGGCACCAGGGACTGGTTTCATGGAAGACAATTTTTTCGTGGATGCGGGGGGAAGTAGTGGGGGATGCAAGGGGAGGCGGGTCAGTAAAGACCCAAGCGCCAATGCCTCGGTCGGCAAGGCCCGTAGCAGGCCTTTCAGTCCCTCCACTCCTCAGGCTTTTGTGGCAGATGCAGTACCAAGCTGACTTTTGTAACCTTGCATGCTCCTGGATCCTATTCAGTCTAGAAGCCCATTTGGATGCCCTACAGGGCCCGGACAGGACAGGCCTCAGCTGCCTGCAACACGGCACCAGGCTTGTCTTACCAGCCAAATTGACAGGGCCCCTGAGTCCCAGGAAGAGTCTTGGAAGACTCTAGAGGACCCAAGGAGAAGCTTTGAGAGGTCTGTGAACTCCTTGAAAATGATGGGTCAAATTGTGGGAATGCACAGTTATGTATTTTTCACAGGATGAGTCAGAACTTGCCTTAGATTTTCCAAAAGGGTCCTGACTCCCTAAAAGGTTAAGAAACACGGGTCGAGATCAATGTCTTTGACTTTATTTCTGTAGCCTCCACCATCTCAAATATACTCTCCAATGGCTGCACTGCCAGGGGTTGGGGATCGCAGTTCCAAAGTGAGCATGTATAATTCTCATAACAAAAACAAACTTAAAAAGTTAAAGATGTGAGAAGATTTCCTTCAGTTAAATGGAGAATGTTTTCTATTGCAGGGAATTTTGAGAGGATCAGAAGGAATCTCCCTGTTGGAGTACAGGATGGTATAACGTGTACATACATGGTCTTCAAAGCACATTTCCTACAGCACCACCTACTCTGCCCTCCTAAAGGCTGGCCATGTCCACCACAAGCTGAGCTCTGTCTCCCAGGTCTGTTATCAGAAAGCTCTATGATAAAACATAGCCAATTTAATAAGGTTTTTATCTTTCCTAGCTCATCATAACCCATAAATTTACATAATAGCACAAAAAATATATAGAGACAAACAGGCCAGGGAAAGGGGAAGTATCACAGCAGAAGGAAGATGTCAACAAAATTTTGAAGACGTGGAGAAAATGGAAGAGCCATCATTGAATTAGAGCCCAGGATGCTGAAACCTGAATGTCTGCAGGAGGGAAGCCGATGAGAAGCAAGGCAATTCACAGCCCACAACTTGAGAAGTGGAGGAACCGTTGAAGATGGAGCTAAAACCAGATGGTTTACTGGAAATTTGTACAAGGAGTTAGAACTCAGATCTGCTGTTTCCCAGACTGCACATCCTGACAGAAGTCAGATTTTTCTGGAGATCTGGAATAAGAGAGTATCTTGACTCTAGGGATGTCAGGCAAGAAAACTACCAACACTTTTTATTCTTAAAGCTTTCAGAAACCTGGATGTATGCTTCTGCTAAGTCAACAACAGACAATTACTGAAGACTAGGCAGGATCTTTAAATTTAAAATACCCTCTTCACCTAGCTTCTCAGTTTATACTTCTTACAGAATCAAAATTTGAATTGGATGATAAACTATAAAGTATAAGAAGCCTCTTTAATATGTTTTTTTCAGGGCTCTTTTTCACTGTATGAGTTAGCTAATAGATCCAAGTCACCTTATCCCAAAGGGCTCGCAATAAGCAGAATCCTCTGTACATCTAATTATTTCAACAGCAAATAACCTTTAAACGTGGCAATATAGGGCAGTTGAATAAGCACAGAATACATTCCACTAATAGTGTGTTAATTTAGTGGATAGAGGGAAACAAGAGCTAGGCAAGTTGTAGCCACTTATTTTAGTCACCCCAGAAAATTATTCAAACACTTTTTAGGCAGATCAAATGTTCTGAAGACCTTTTCTCAAACTTTTGTGAGCCCACGGTTTTTTGAACACTTACAGAACGAGCCTCATCAACATTTCCAGAGACGCTGGCCCCTGGTTAGTACCTTCAGCATTCTGGGTCTCAGGCCAACAAGATTCAACCTTTATGGCGGACACACTGAAACCAGCTGAGCAGTGCCTCCCCCTCAGAGGTCTGGGTCTCGGAACCACAGAGCCCTTTCTAGAAGTTTCCAAGTTACAATACTTGCAGTATCTTTCCTTTGTTCCCCCAGTTCTAGGAGTCGTAGCTGTTTCCTACAGTTGTTATTTCCCTGATACTTTAGAGTACTATTTTTACCCATTTAGTTACCTAGTTAACAACTCTGCTTAGAGAAGAGTTCTTTATATTAAATTCTTTCTGTTTAAATAACTGGTTTGTGGTTTTTCCCCCTGACTATACTCTGACTTAAATAAAAAAGTCACATATTTGCCACTTAATAACTAGAACGAAATTCTTAACCTTCCTAAACTTCAGTTTCCTAATCGGTGAAATAGGGTTAATATTAGTAACTACCTCATATGGCTGCTTTAAGGATTAAATTAAACAATATATGTAAGTGTAAAATACCTGGCAAAACCTAAGTATCCAATATTATACAGCCTCAAGGAGCTTATAATCTGGCCAATAAAGTAATACAAATATATTCTAATTCATAAGCTGTGGAGTGGGACCATGAATGTTTATTTTATTATTTATCCTTAAATTGTATATAGGCACTCTTTTGTACTAGTAGTTATTTTGCAACGAATAAAAATGATACTAAAACACA
>NW_012153951.1:3463946-3472760 GCF_000956105.1 Propithecus coquereli
TAGCTGTGTCGTACGTGTCAGGAAGGAGGGAGCTAACTCTATAGCTGAAAGTTTTCCACATTAATTTCCCCGCAGAATATAACATTTAATATAGGATACATAATACAATGTGCTAATTTGAAGTTTACATATATATTATTAAAATTCAACAGTAATCCCAGCAATTGTTCAGAACTTTGAATAATAGTAGGTTTGAGAGGAGAGTTGCTGGCACACTGTAGTAAAGAAAAAGTATCTTTTAGTAAGCTTTTATATTATTTTAAAATTCTCTTCAGCATGAATTGCCTGCACTGAAGAACACTGCTCCATCAGACCACTCTTGGTACTCTAGCTCCCAGAATGGAAAAATATGAATTTCCAAATTAAAATGATTTACAAAATGCTCTGCAAAAATGAAGGAAAAAATATCCACTCTTAAGACATCTCATTTTGAAATTGCAGAATACTTAGGATAAAGAAAAGAAATCTTAAAATTTAAGAGAGAAAGCACAAGCCATATACTAACAAGCAGATTGCTCACCAGCAACAATGAAAGCTAGGAAATAATAGAACAAATCCTATAAGATCCTAAGAGAAATTTATTTCCAACCAGAATTTTTAACCAAGCTAAAACATAAAAAGGGAAGAATAATGACATTTTAGCAGAGCCAAATGTCCAAAAAAATGTATTCTCAATGCACCTTTCTCAAGAAGCTGTTGAAGGATGTGCTCTATGAAAAATGAGGAAAGAAACTAAGAAAAAGGAAGATGAGAAGCAATACATAAAAAAAGAAAAAGGAATTCCCAGGGACGTAAAGTGTGGGTTCATATCTGAGTGCAACTAGTTTAGAACAATTGAGAAAAGCAGACAGAAGTGTTACAGAAGGAATAGCCCAACAAATATATGAGGTGAGAGTCGGTCAGATCCTTGACTATATTTGCTATGGCTCTCCTATTAGAATGCAAGCTACATGTGGTCATGGAACAGGTCTGCCTTATTAAACTAGTGAGTTCCTACAACCTTTGAAGCATAACCTCTGATACATAGGTAAGCACTTCATAATTATTTGCTGATATTTAAAACACTGACTTTTTAAAAACTCTTTGTTTTCTTATTCTCCTACTACAAAAATCTTTTTGAAAGGAGGATGAAAAAGGACATGCCTAACAATACATTCTTAAATCTCATCTAACCTGCCATTTAAAAAAAGGAGCAAAAGAAAACTACGGTTGTAAATGACATTTTAAATGTTGTCAAAATTGTACCCTTATTTTTAAGTATGCAAACTAACAATAGCTATCAAAATTTAAAGTGTACCTATATTTTGACTCAGCATTTCACTTCTAGCAGTGTATAAAAGTGCCTTATATGAAGGTACAGTATGAAAAATGGTCAATGCAGCATTCTTTATAATAGCTAAAAACTGGAAACTATTTTTTCATCTAAAGGGAGTTGGGTAAATAAACTTTAGTACAGCCATATAATGGGTTATAATGTAGCTGTTAACATAAAATGAGGTAGATTTGTATGTGCTGACTTAGGAAGATCTCCCGAGATATATTAGTAAGTGAGAAAAGTGAGATGCAAAAAAATGGGAATGGAATGATCTCGCTTGTGCAAAGGAAAATATCCACAAATAATACAGGACAGTATGTAGATATCTTCTCCCACTATTGAATACAAATTATCAGTCATACATACCATGTGATGAATTAAAATAATTGGTAAATTTAGATTATTGAGATAGGTAACTAATGGTGTACTGGTAAATGATTAACTGGCTCCTCAAGAAAAAAAAAAATTCTTGATTTGTAGTGCTTGCCAATATCTATGGTGTAAATATTTCCGCCATGCTGATGTCTCATTACCAACACAATGTCACTGAATTTGGAGTTGGACAAAGATGATCATAATTTGCTCTCCCAAGCCAGGAGGAACCAACACCAGCACATCGCTGCGGGTAACCACAAGATGAGGGGCTTGAATTGCCAGGGCATATGTGATCTCTGCTCTCAGTCCTATCACTCCTTTAGATCTCTTGTTATCCAATAGTAAGTCCAGAAAGGCCATTCAGCAGGGCAAAGTTTTCTGTGATGTTTAATTTCCCCTACGAAGTTGGATGAGCAGAGCTGCTAAATTCAGCCTTTGCACTGAACAAAGATCAGGCAATTTACATGATTTTCCTTTGCCCCTTTTGAGCTTTTGGATGTGTTTGCATGTAGAGTAAAGAAAATATTAGGTATAACAAGAATGAGCTATCAAATTGATATTTCCTGACCTTTTGAAATGGAAAATACACCTTAAATTAACAACATGTATGGAATAAATGCAATGAGTTATGCCCTTTGACTTCAAACTATTTGCTTTCTAGATATGTGTGTATGACCATCAACTTTCTGACAGAAACCCTAATGCTAGGTCTTTGAAAATCCCCACAGTAAATGCTTGGCTAAATAGCAAGAAAGGAGAAATGATCTTTCCTCTTAAGTGAGTGCTGATCCAGGCGGCAGTTTCTTCATTTGCTCAATGCAATGTCTTCTACCTACCATCACATCTGGGCAAAGGTCATGCATCAATGATGTTTATCTATGTCTATGTTTATTCACAGCTGGAAGTAGGCAGGAGGGGTAGTTATAAAGGAAAAAATGAGAAAAAATCCAGAAGGAGAAAGAGGGACAATTTCTGTTATAATATATAAATCTTACCCCTCTTGATGAGGTCCTAACAGTCACAAAATAGGTGATACCATTATTGAAACCAGGACACTTGATAGGGGAGAAGGTACATAATTGATAATTAAGGGAGGGAAAAAATGTAAAGTGGGACTGTCCTGGGCAAGATAGGATATATGGTCACTTATCAATAAACGATATTAGAGTTAAGTACATGAAGTGCATAAAGCTGAGACTGATGATTTGATGCTTTCACTTGACAATGCAAAATCAATGTGTCCTCCCAGAGAATTTGAAAATACAGGTCAGAAAGATTTTTTTTTTTTTTAAAGTAGGTTAGTTACACAAGTCGGTAGTACAAGGAAGATCAAATTCGTAGCATATAAAGTGAAAATATGTTGACCAAGTTGCAGAGCTACTTCAAGATATTTTTAGAGACATACAGTTGGATCTTGTTTTGCAGAAATAAATACATTTCTAAAAAGATATTGATGAACTCAATGTTTCTTGAATTTAAGTATCCTTTGATTTTAATTATGAGCTCAGATATGTGAGTCGTGAAAACATCTAGTCCCACACATCTAATAAAATTACAGCTATATATGCCAAAATGTTTAAAAATAATGTATTTACTGAAAATGTAACTAAATAATATTAGCAATCAACATTGAGCAGAATTTCCTAAGTTTCTCCTAATGCTTTAAACATTATTTTAAAGACATAAATGAAATGAAATGACATCTTAATCAAACAGCCCACACTGTTCCAAATAGTAAGTTCTATCATCTTTCCTACCCAACATCATACAACAGAATAACGTTTGTTCTCTTTGGTTTATGAGACTGTGTTTCATTATAATTTGTGGAAAGCTCTGGCACAAAGAAATAAAAAAGTTTGATGTAGAACATACATTGGAAAAGATTCAAAAATAAGAGACATCCCCTCAAAATACAGCAATAAATTTACTTTGCACATTCACATTTGTTGGAGCTTATGCAACTGTAAATAAAGTAATAGGCGATTGCATGCTGATTTACAAAGCAGATTTTTAGGCCTCTCTATTCAATGAGGAGAAAAAAAAATTCTCTGATGTGATAATTTAGTTAATTCATGTCAAAACAATGCCCTGAATTATCAATCGTGTAATGGCAAATTTCTGTACATAGAGTTTCTACATTACAACATGTACCTGTAAAACTTAAAAGAACTGTCACTTTTCCCATTAGACAAAACTCTGTTCAGATCCTAGCCTGAGTAAAATGTCAGGTTCTGATCTCTAAAACCAAAGAGGAATGTGTAGTGCATAATCAAACTAAGTTTTACCTCGCTAAAGCCAGAAATAATTCATTTCAAGTTGCTTCCGACTTAGTCCAGGTCATGTAATCCCAACAAACCATGGCCAATTCTAGGGGCTTTGGTGCAAATGTGCTAGAAACATTATAGGATAACTTAAAAATATGCTCAAATATTCAAAGTTCTTTAATTTCAAATGAAATTTTAATGTGCATAAATTAAGGACCAGAATTTATAAATGCTATTAACTATAATATTTGTGAAAGATTATTCTATAATTATGTTTAAATTGATGGAACAAGTATATCTGTAGACTCAAACCAGAGTGGGAAAACATCATGACTTGAATGTAAATCTTAATTGGCATTATTAAAATAATACCTGAAGAACTGAACAGGCAGATGAAACAGAAACTTTGCTTAATAAATAAATGCAGTGCTGCATTTAATAAAAGAATGATTGTAAAGAAAATTTTTAGCCATCGTGTTACTCACCTATTCATTCTAAAGAGTAATTGTCAGCTTTATTTTCCTATGCCAGAGTAAGCGGCTGCATCTTTGGGATATTTACAATTTGTGCAATTTATTGAGACAGATCCAATTCCTTTTTTATTTGTTTTCCCAAAGCACCTATTTTTTTACCTTTGCTGACCAGTGCAAAATCATCCTCACTAATGTTTATAAAATACCACATTATTGTTAGATATCGAATCCAAATGCAAGCACTGCAGGTTCTAACAGATAGGAGCTTGATGGAATCTGTCTTTAGATTGCTGCTGTCCAGGCTGCCTAAGCATAGATTCTGTAAAAGTCAGTGACATGAAAGAATGGAAGGGAAGAAAGTCAGGGGTGTATGTGTGTGCATGTGTGTGTGAGTGTCTGTGTGCACACAGACACAGATATGTGTTTAGGGGAAAGAGGAAGATGGAGAAAAATGGACAGAGAAGGAAAGAAAGGGAAATTGTAGTAAAGAAAACATTCTAAAACTTGAAGGCTAAAAATTTGGCAACATCCCTTTTTTCCCAATGGCTATTAACCTATGTTAATTGAAACATAAGAGTAATTAAAATTTATATTCAGAAATGGGTCAAATTCTTAATTTGAATTTTTAAATATTTTCACAAGTCATTTGTAGCCCAAATTCTTAGTGTTTATGAAGAATATATGCAATAGAAAATGCCAAGTACAAAAAAAGTAATTCTGTAGCTCCAGACAAAAAAGAGAGAGGCTCCATTTCCCAATAGTTCAGGGGCTGTGGTATAATTTATTGCTTTTTCCTCAGTCACTACTGACATTCCGCCTTCTTCTCCCACAGTGAGAATAAACTTAAGGACAGTGGTTTTTTGCTGGGCAGGGGCTGAGAGTCCCTAGATTATTTGTCCAGCAATATAGAAAAACGAGAACTAGTTCTGCTTGTTCTTGACATATGGCAAATCTCCAATTTTAAAGAGGAAATTTACCAAAGGAAGAAGGGAACCAAAACTGACTCTATTTGCACCATATGCTAGGGATTACTCTAGGATCTTTACCAACATGAGCCCTTTTAATCTTCCCAATAACTTTCTGATGTAGCAGTTACCCTCATTTTACTAGTGAGGAAATTGAAATTCTGAGAAGATAAACAAATTACCCCAGGTTACAAAGGAAGTTAAGTACAGACTAGAGAACATCCCATTAAGGAGACTCAGGCAAGCATCTAGGTCCTTTTACATGCAAAGTCTACAAGTAGATCATGATAAACACCTTACTGAACTTATGAGTAAATTCAGAATATTTGAACATTATTCATAAATGCATTGCTGATTCATTCATATGTGTTCTATTTGTGTTACTATGAAATTCATATATGTATTATTGGAGAAAACCTTGGGTCTATAAATATTTTATCTGTGTAATCCATTAAATGAGTTACCTATCTAAAGAAGCAATTGAAATCCAGACTGAGTTAACCACTGATCACCTAAAAGACAACCAGATGAACCTGTTGAGAAAGCAAAGCTACGTTTCTTAGAAGTACTGCAAAAAGGGCTAACATTACTTTGATAGAATCTCAGCTGCATCTTCAATTGGAGAATTAAGGGAGAATTAAAAATTAATTGGAGAATTAAGTTTTTAGGGTCTAGATTGGATGATTTTAAGGCAAGTATTGAAAGGTGAAGAATTTAGTTGGGATTGGATGGAGTTGATGGCATGAGGGCTTTGGATTTGTGGGCACAGCAAGGAGAGGTTCCTACCTAGATCGAGTCTTAATGAACAAATTGTTATTCTTGACGCCACCTATTCTCATGTAGTCACAGGCTTATCTTCAGTAGCAAGTGCTTCCTAGGGCATATAACTAAGTTACTTTTCCTTTTGTCCAGGGTAGTGTAACACTAGGGCAGGAAATTATGATGGTTTTTGTTCTCATTTGTGTCATGCAAAATATGAAATGTTTCAGTTTGACAGCAAAGTTCATATTCTTTTTGTTCTCTCATGCTTCTTCTGAAAAAAAGAGCAAAGCTTTCCAATGGGTGAGCCGTCAACACTCCAGCTATACCTCTGTCTTGAGAACCAATTTTTCTGGGCTTTCACTCTACCATTTATGGAAGAGAAAACAATCTTTCTTTTGAAAATGAGCATCCTTCTCTGAGGGTTAGAATGTATTCCTTCACGATGAGGCTTCCTCCAGGGACTTTCATTTCTCTCATTGCCTTAGCCTCAGAGTTTAAACATACTTAGGCCTGTGGTCTTTTTGCAAAAGGCTTAACAAACAAACCTTATATAAACCAAAAACATCAAAATGTATGAGATTGAATGCACTGGTTCTCCAGGAAAATAAAACCTAGGAAATTCATGACCATATTTTCATATATTTTCCCCAAATCTGGAACAATAAGGAAAGTGAGTTCCAAAAGCCTTTATAGAGCAATATCCCTGCTAATTAGGAACAAACTATGTATTTGGATGGTGGAGGCACATGTCTTTTTCATGAGAAAGGATTTCTAAAGAATAAGAAATCGTAAACTTAAGTTTAGTTGGTATGTAGATGATTATAGAGTGATGGGCAAATATAAATAAATATGACTGAGCGAGGCCTTGAGTCAGTCCTGAGAGAGACACAACAGAGACAAAGACAGAGACAGAGAGAGCAATTGAGCAAACAGTGTGGCAGCGTGGTACAGAGCGAATTTAACCCTCAGACAGTCAACGGGATGTCCCGCTGGGAAAACTTTTCAGATGACTAGAATTAAGGCCAAACCCAAGAGTGAATTGCTCCCAGGGCTACACCAAGAGAGGTGTTGACTCTACACCGCTGAAATGGGTGGGAAGGAGTGTGTGTGTGTGTGTGTGTACATGCCTCTGTGTGTGTGTGAGAGAGAGAAAGAGAGAGGACAATCAGGATCAGGAGAAATTTCGACAGATCACGTAAGTTTCTTCTTTTCCACCATCACAGTTTCTGGGCGTTGGCCTGAAAGCTTCAAAATAATGACCAGTTTCTGTGCGCCTTTCTGAGGGAAGGTGCTGCGGGCAGATTTCTCAGCTATTCTGGCGTCCAATGACTATACCAGGAAACTATGATTGAGTTAAAAGCAAACCCATTGAGATGTTCCATTTTGAGTGATTATTAATCAAACTAACTAGCATACTTATGCTTGAAAAGTTGAGAGAGGAACCAAATAATACCAGGATGATAGGACCCAGTGGGCAGAAAGGCCTAGGCTGCTGCAATAGCGTCATGGCTGCCCGTAATTACCTTTCAAACCTCCCAGATCTAAGTTAATTCATTTCCTTCTTGACCCGTACCTGTGTGAGTAACTTAATTTAAAAACAACAACAACAACAAAAAACACATAAGCACGGTGTTCAGGGAAGAAGGCTTCAGAGCCGTCACTTGGCATCACACTTGGCCTCAACCTCTCCAGAGCTGCTTGACAGGACCTTGTTAAGCCGACCCATCCAGCACTATCAAAGGCCACGTCACAGGGGGATTGCTAAGGTAGCAAAACACCCAAAGACATTTCACTTGCTGTAGATCCAGGCTGAAGCCATGAAAGTGTTGTAAAGATGCATGATCAGGGGCAACTGGCATTTTGTCCCACACTAGAAGAATATGCTACAGGCTAGAGGAAAAGAATGAGTTCAGGTTAAGGTGAGGAGAGCAAGAGCAATAAATTTTGAGCATCTCTGTAGGTTTCTGAGAAGTCTCTGTATTCTCTGTAAAACTCCCCCCTTTTTCTTGTTGTTTCCCAGATGAGATAAGCAGGGAAAACTCAGCTAGGTTTGTAAATTCAAGAGCAGAGATTTTTCCCAAAGTGCAATCTGGAAGGACAACATATCTGGGAGACAGGTGTCTAATAGGGAACCTCTCTCAGGTTCCCTATTAGACACGCGATGACTGAACATGAGGTGCTAGGTCTGAAGGGGCTCAGGGAAGTCCCCCAAACAGATGCAAATCTCAGCTTGTTGCCAAGAGATAGTCACATTTTCACATATCCCTGAAAAAGCAAATATATTTTAGCTGGCAGAAAGACTTTGGGAAGTGATAGGAGACTCTTGGTCAGGGTAAGAAGATGCCACACGGCAGAAGATGCAGCCTGCGTTACCTAGCAGGACATGTTTAGGAATATACCGGTGCCTGCATGGAGCACGACGAGAGCTCCAGGGACAGACAAGTGGGCAAAGGCCATGGATGCCAATGACAAACAAACTGACTAAATGCCTAGCCCAGCAGCCAAGAATCATCTGTGAGATCTTCAGCCTCACACTGGGGGAAACGTGTGGAGAGATAAATCATGAGTTTACTGTTGAGAAAACAAAACTGTTGAGTTCATCTGGAAATGGCTAAACTAAGTTTTCTGTCATAAGTAGGTATAGTAACTTAAGATAGAGA
>NW_012153951.1:3472810-3474937 GCF_000956105.1 Propithecus coquereli
GGCAACATCCCTTTTTTCCCAATGGCTATTAACCTATGTTAATTGAAACATAAGAGTAATTAAAATTTATATTCAGAAATGGGTCAAATTCTTAATTTGAATTTTTAAATATTTTCACAAGTCATTTGTAGCCCAAATTCTTAGTGTTTATGAAGAATATATGCAATAGAAAATGCCAAGTACAAAAAAAGTAATTCTGTAGCTCCAGACAAAAAAGAGAGAGGCTCCATTTCCCAATAGTTCAGGGGCTGTGGTATAATTTATTGCTTTTTCCTCAGTCACTACTGACATTCCGCCTTCTTCTCCCACAGTGAGAATAAACTTAAGGACAGTGGTTTTTTGCTGGGCAGGGGCTGAGAGTCCCTAGATTATTTGTCCAGCAATATAGAAAAACGAGAACTAGTTCTGCTTGTTCTTGACATATGGCAAATCTCCAATTTTAAAGAGGAAATTTACCAAAGGAAGAAGGGAACCAAAACTGACTCTATTTGCACCATATGCTAGGGATTACTCTAGGATCTTTACCAACATGAGCCCTTTTAATCTTCCCAATAACTTTCTGATGTAGCAGTTACCCTCATTTTACTAGTGAGGAAATTGAAATTCTGAGAAGATAAACAAATTACCCCAGGTTACAAAGGAAGTTAAGTACAGACTAGAGAACATCCCATTAAGGAGACTCAGGCAAGCATCTAGGTCCTTTTACATGCAAAGTCTACAAGTAGATCATGATAAACACCTTACAGAACTTATGAGTAAATTCAGAATATTTGAACATTATTCATAAATGCATTGCTGATTCATTCATATGTGTTCTATTTGTGTTACTATGAAATTCATATATGTATTATTGGAGAAAACCTTGGGTCTATAAATATTTTATCTGTGTAATCCATTAAATGAGTTACCTATCTAAAGAAGCAATTGAAATCCAGACTGAGTTAACCACTGATCACCTAAAAGACAACCAGATGAACCTGTTGAGAAAGCAAAGCTACGTTTCTTAGAAGTACTGCAAAAAGGGCTAACGTTACTTTGATAGAATCTCAGCTGCATCTTCAATTGGAGAATTAAGGGAGAATTAAAAATTAATTGGAGAATTAAGTTTTTAGGGTCTAGATTGGATGATTTTAAGGCAAGTATTGAAAGGTGAAGAATTTAGTTGGGATTGGATGGAGTTGATGGCATGAGGGCTTTGGATTTGTGGGCACAGCAAGGAGAGGTTCCTACCTAGATCGAGTCTTAATGAACAAATTGTTATTCTTGACGCCACCTATTCTCATGTAGTCACAGGCTTATCTTCAGTAGCAAGTGCTTCCTAGGGCATATAACTAAGTTACTTTTCCTTTTGTCCAGGGTAGTGTAACACTAGGGCAGGAAATTATGATGGTTTTTGTTCTCATTTGTGTCATGCAAAATATGAAATGTTTCAGTTTGACAGCAAAGTTCATATTCTTTTTGTTCTCTCATGCTTCTTCTGAAAAAAAGAGCAAAGCTTTCCAATGGGTGAGCCGTCAACACTCCAGCTATACCTCTGTCTTGAGAACCAATTTTTCTGGGCTTTCACTCTACCATTTATGGAAGAGAAAACAATCTTTCTTTTGAAAATGAGCATCCTTCTCTGAGGGTTAGAATGTATTCCTTCACGATGAGGCTTCCTCCAGGGACTTTCATTTCTCTCATTGCCTTAGCCTCAGAGTTTAAACATACTTAGGCCTGTGGTCTTTTTGCAAAAGGCTTAACAAACAAACCTTATATAAACCAAAAACATCAAAATGTATGAGATTGAATGCACTGGTTCTCCAGGAAAATAAAACCTAGGAAATTCATGACCATATTTTCATATATTTTCCCCGAATCTGGAACAATAAGGAAAGTGAGTTCCAAAAGCCTTTATAGAGCAATATCCCTGCTAATTAGGAACAAACTATGTATTTGGATGGTGGAGGCACATGTCTTTTTCATGAGAAAGGATTTCTAAAGAATAAGAAATCGTAAACTTAAGTTTAGTTGGTATGTAGATGATTATAGAGTGATGGGCAAATATAAATAAATATGACTGAGCGAGGCCTTGAGTCAGTCCTGAGAGAGACACAACAGAGACAAAGACAGAGACAGAGAGAGCAA
>NW_012153951.1:3476976-3484935 GCF_000956105.1 Propithecus coquereli
TTTATTTTATTTAAGCATAAAGGACGTCTTCAAATAAAACATTACATGGAACTCCTGAGTCTACGGGTGTGTGAACACACACATACAGGCACATGGGCTCACACACGCACACACAATGTGAAACCACCTTCTCTGGGTGACGGAGGGGTTTGGGAATGGCAGGGTCTAGTGTAACACTCCATCAATTTCAGCAGTGATCATGAAAGCACTTCCTCAGGACTCTCTTAGAAATTCTAATAGGCTTCCTTGGGAAAGAGTTGAGTATATTTATATACCAACTGTCTCTCTACCTGGTGCCTTCATTCTCGTCTGCTTCTATCACTTTACTGAAACTGCTCTCTAGAAGGTTTTAAAATTACTTCCTTTTGGTCAAATTCAATGGACTTCTATACATTTTATTTCTTCACAAACTTTCCTGCGATTAAATCTTCTGCTCCTAGAAGTTTCCTTCTCTCTCTTGTTTCCTAACACACCCATTCATGAGTCCCTCCGTATCCTCTGACCAGTTATTCTGCATTTTCATCAGGCTCGACGCCTGCTCTTGACATCTAACTGGAAGACTCAAACTCGAACTCTCTGATCCTGTCTTTCCACACACTTTCTCAGTGAGCTGATCCTGTCCCAAAGCCTCATTTATGATCTCTTGGTGACGATCCAAATTATAAGCCCCTATACTTTCTCATTATACACCTGAAATGCCAAACGCCTACCAGTAATCTTCACTGCTATCCCCCTGAACTTCAAAAAGCCCCAAACTGCTTGTCTTGCTTTCCCAGACATTTCATTTCGGCACCGACATCATTTTTCAACCTCCCAGAAGTAAAAACTTAAAAGCACAGTTTACTCTTTTCGTCCTCCCAATCAATACCCAATCTGTCACATTATTTTAGCAAATCTTCCTTCAGAATATCTCTCAAATTCATCCTTTTCTCTTCATTCTGGCGCCGGCATTACTCTCACATAGCCTCACATCTGGTTTGCTGCAACGGTTTCCTGCGTCATTATTTTTCCACCTCTATTATCTCCACACTCTCCTCCATCCTGCATGTAAATACCTAATTAATCTTCATACATCTCCGTCCTTTCTACAGATGCTCTATACTCTGGTTCCTTCCTATACATTCAGTCATCGCTCACGTCCTCTGTTACCTGATGATCCCCAGTTGGCTGGCGCACCAGCCATCCTCATGCCGGGCATGGCTGCTTCCCACAACTGTGCCTCTGTTTATCCAAACCTTGCATGAAGCTTTTCTCAGTTTTGTTACCACTCCCTGCCCCCCCCCAATCATTACATAGGACTTTTATTATGCTTTTCAGCAAATCATAGCTTAATTTGTAAAGATCCCTTTATCTTTATAGGTATTTGTGAGTGTGTGTGTGTGTGTGTGTGTGTGTGTGTGTGTTTCCCTTTGACGGCAGGAATCACATAATACATATTTTATATCCCATCCGGCACCTAGCACAATGTTGAGCCATGACTCATAGAGTCATCTGACCCTGCTCTCACTCCACCTTGTCATCTGTCCTTTTCCCCAGTAGGAATTGTTGAATGATTACCATCCTTCCCACAGCCTATTTTACAGAGGAAGCGAAAGCTATTGAGTGGGAATACTTTCATGGTTCTTCAGCACCCTTCAAAATCTCCCTCTCCCTTCATCAATACGTTCCTCCATTCCATCTGTTAAAAGGCAACTATATTCCTAACATGTGCCAAGGTTAACCGCTCTACTCATGCATTTGAATCCATTCTCTCTCAGAGAATCCATTCTCTCTCTCTGCCCAAATTTTGCTTTTTCAATTATTGCCTTTTGTCTCTTATGTTTTCAGGACCATTCTCTCCTCTTATCTCTACCCCTCGATCTACATATATTCTCAGGCAGGTCCTCACCTCCCCGGAGAGCCCTTGCCACCCCTTCATCCCATTGCTTTTCTTCCTCCCCCCACCAAGCTTTGTATAAGAACAGAGAACCACACACGCCACTTCCGTATCTCTCAGTCACTGCCTGATGGGCCTTCCAGACCCCCTCTGCTACTCAAACTGCTTTCTAACACGCAACCAGGAGGACATTGCCCGCTCCAGTGCCGCCTTCTTAGCTCCCACTCAATTTGATTTCCAATAGCAATTAAGTCCTTTTGGTTCACTCCCTCTTTGAAAAGTTCTCCTTCCTTGATTTATGAAACCACATTCTTCTGTTTCCATTCTTCTTTTGTCAGCTCCCCCACCCTTTTATTTCTCTTCTTCATTAACTACTCTTGTTCCTTCCTTTGCCAAAGGCAGGATTCTCCAACAGGAATACCAGGCAGTTTGCTGCGGAGCTGATGGGTTTGAACGAGTAGGCTTATATCGATTCCCTCAGCCGTCGGGAGGTTCGGAGGTGCAGGCCTTGGGGAGCAGCAGCCACAGCCACAAACAGCCTTGTCAGTTTTGCCCAATGTGCCGTGCAAACGTCAGCATTGGCTATACATACTATGAGGTATTTGGAAAGAACTGCTCTGAGAGTCCATTCTCAACCTTCTTCTCATCTCCAGAGTAATGTTTCCTACCATTTCTCGAAAATAAAATATATTTTAAAAACTTTCTCATTGCCTAGAAAGAATAGCCAAAATCGTTAGCTTGGAATTCAAGGCTTTTGATAATCTGCCCAATTCTACTTTTTAAGTTGTATTTTCGATTATTTTCTCCCATGTAACTTACTAGCCAGCTATATATAGCACACTGCAGACTGTGTCAGCTTTAATGGGCAATTTTACATCTGAGAGCTTTTACTACGGCCCTACTCATTTCTTTGTTGAACTCTTAAAACCCAACTCTTCTGTGCAAACTTCCCTCAATTTCTTTGTTAGAATGAATAACTTTCTTTTATATATTCTCATGGTACTTTTACAAATACCTGTAAACCAGCATTATAAGTCTGATTTGTACTCTCTAGTATTTGGCAACATTAAGTGAATAGCAATTCCATATGTATACAAACAGATTTTGCATATTGCAAACTTTACTTTCATTTTAGGACAATTAAACTGATATGTAGGCAAGGACTTTTGTGCAAGATATTTTCAAAAACATACCAAATACAATTCTCCCTTTTATCTCTGTAAAATGTGAAGTTATAATAACTCTACTACCTTAGTCACGATTTTCCTGCCTCCACTCACCCTACCTGAGGACCAAGTAAAATAACTCATGTAAAAGTACTTACGGTAAGTGGAAGGCACTGTACAAATGTCTGGCATTACTATTCTATGCAGCCTAGACGTTATAGCCTCAAGAAGATTTGTTTCGCTGTGACTAAGTCCATACATGCTAAATGAAATGTAGCACTGAGGCAATCATTGGATATTTCAAGCCAAATCAAGAGTTATATCCCAAATCAATAGAAAATTGAAGCAAATGTGTTTTGGTTTAAATTATTCAGACAGTTACTACAATTCTACACTTCATTTTGTGTAGACAAAAATTATGTCAGACAACCATGCTTGTAATATAATCATGTGTGATAATTTCCCTTGAAAAATACAAATATCTTGGAAAATTACATTCTCAAACTTTCTAAAATTTATTTCTCTGCCAGGTAGAAAATGTTTGTTCTTTCTAATGTCATTATCTTTGATAATGGTTTACATGTTTAAGTTCTCACATATGTAAGTGTAATTCCATTCAAGCCAAATATATTTAATAAATATTTAATAGATTCCAATGTACAAAGTCACTTTTTAACGTGTCATGTATTAAAACAAATCATCACAAAAAGATTTCTATCACTATAGATAGAACATTCATAAGAAATAGGGAAATATAAATAAACTATAATTGAAAGGATGATAAAATAAAACCTATAGGCAAATTATAATCAGAGAGAGTGTGATCTGTGCTGACTTAGATTGGACCAAGTGTATAGCAAGGAAGATATCATAGAGGAGATGGCCTTTGAATTTGTCCCCATATTTTACTTTGGATCTGTATAAATGTTCAAGGTCAAAAGGAAAGCAACTTTTGCTTTTCCCATTATAACTATATTTTTCAGCTTAGATGGAAACAGTTCCAGGGCAATTCACCCCCTCCTGGCTTTATATCTATGTGTGTGCATCTTTGAGAAGTGGGATTAGAAAGAAACCTGCAGGCATATTAATAAATAAATTTCACATGCTGTTAGATATTAAGTAAACATACAGATAAATATTCCTTTAGGGGTTATGATCTTATAACCTGGGGATTTCTAATTTGGCACTTGTGACACATAGTTACTTCCCATGGGGGTTGTCAGTAAACTAATTCTCATATTTTCAATTTGAAAATACGTACAATCCAGGTTTACCTAATGTACTTCATAAATAATTTAATGTGTTACTTTTATAAAAACAAAGTAAATTATAGAAAGTTTACACTTTTCATGTCTGTTCTTATTTTCTATCATTTGGAACACACAACAATGTCCAATATAAATACCTGGCAGCAAACCATCAAGAACACTAAAGATCATCTAGGTAACCAAAAGGGCTTAAGCTTTTGAAACACATACATTGGGCAATAAGCGATCAATCAAAGCCCAAATGTGAATCAGTTACATGTTTGAAAATTTCAGCAAAGACGCAAGGAACGTCTGTCAAATTGATTATCAGAATATTGAAATAGAGAGCATTAGTATGCTTGCTATTTTGATATTGTGAAATATATATTTGTTCTTGTCCCTGTCTTCTGACATACAAATCCTAAAATCTTTGGAAACTCCAAAGTGGTAAGTATCTTTTTGCATGCTAATGAGTTGACTGGTGGCTGGCAGCCCCTAGGTGGCTTCAGGATCGGGCTGGGCACTGGAAAAACCAAGGCAGGATTAGAGAGTTGGGACTTTCAACCTCACCCCCCAAGCTCTGCAGAAAAGAGAGAAGCTGGAAGTTGAGTTGATCGCCCATGGCCAACGGTTTAATCAGTCACGCCTACATAGTAAGGCCTCCACAAAAGCCAAAAAAAACAGGGTTTGGGGAGCTTCCAGATAGCTAAATTAGTGGAGTTCCCTGAAAAGTGGCACACCTAGGGAGGGCATGGGAGCTCCACACCCCTTCTTATACCTCGCCCTGTGCATCTCTTCATCTGTATACTTTGTAATATCCTTTATAATAAATGGGTAAATGTGTTTCCCAGAGTTCTATGAGCCGCTTTAGCAAATTAACCAAACCCAAGGAGGATGCAGAGGGATCACCAATATCACTGGCCACTCAAAAGCATGGGTAAAACAACCTGGAGCTTGCTATTGGCATCGGAAGTGGGGGACAGTCTTGTGGGACTGGGCCCTTACCCTGTGGTATCTGACACCATCTCAGGGTAGATCCTGGTGTAATTGAATGACACCCAGCTGGTGTCCACCACAGAATTGATTACTCATTTGGTAGGAGTGGGAAGAAACCCTACACATTTTGTCACAGAAGTTTTCTGTGTTGGTTGTTTTGATGTGAGAACAGAGGAAAAACTGCTTTTTTCCTCAGATCTATGAAAATGGATGGTTTAGAAAAATGATACCAGCACACAATAACTTTAAGTACGAACTTAGTTCTCCTGAGTATATTTACCATGGGTATGTTATACACTATTCTTAGATCTAAAGAGCAGCAAATGGTACCTAAGCTGGTATGCATTCTATAGAAGATAATAAATGCTTTTCAGATATATTACTTCATCAAATTATTTTAAACCTAAATTTATGTTTTGGCAAAAATTTTCTCTTTGTTTTGTTAGCAGGGAAAGAGAACTAGTCTAGATGAATTATAAAAATCACCTGATCTAGTTATTTATTATAAACAGGCATGATTATACAGGTTCTCTAGGGTGAATACTAGTAAAATATTCCATGTTATGCTGCTATACTAAGAGGAGGACAAAGAGCAGAGTCAACTCCTGCCTCCCACCATTTCACCGTTCTTCTGGCACATGCATAGACAAGAAAGGTAACAAGAGATAGTGTCCAATAGCTAAAGAAGACAAGATGTAGGGCCAAGAAAAGAGTAAATATGAAATAAAACAAAAAACTGACAGAGTGGCCAAAATGTCAGTAGCTAAGAGATATTGGGGAATGACTTTTTGAGGCAAATCCTTGCAGAGAAGTTTACTTATATTTAGACAGAGCATTAAATTCATGGTCCAAGAGCTACATTCCACTTCGTTTTGCCATTTAGTTAGACAAATCGCTTACATCTTCTGTCTCCAGTTACCTCATCAAGCAAGAAGAGATAATAATATTCTCTCTTATAAAATGTCATTAATACAAATATGAGCACTGCACAGACTGTTATGTACTACACAGAATGTAAGCTATTTTTCTTGCTACTAACATTATTTATTTATTACTATTATAAGTCTTCAAAATATACTTAAGCGTGACAGCTTTTGAAATTGGAAGTTTGATGCTTCTAATTTATAATTCATATGAAGGAAGATTATTTGTCCAGTGGTATAGGGAGCCCCAAAGTGTCAAATTTCATGCTGTAAGCCATGGACACTCATTGAAAAATATTGAGCAAGGGCATAAAATGAACAGATTTATATTCTAGAAAGTTTGGGGATGAATCAATGATGAGCAACATTAAAAGAAAATAGATCAACCAAAAGACAATTCAAGTAGTCTTGATGAGAGATAATAAAGGCCTGAAACAGAACAGTACCAGGCACAGAAAGAAAAAAAAATCATAGAAAAGTCACTTAGATAGAGTTTAATGACCATTCGTATATACATACTGAGCATGGGACAGGGAGGTATCTAGAAGGACTTTCATTAGTTCTAATTTACTAAGAGTTTTATCATGAATGAAAGTTGAATTTATCACGAATAAAAGATGCATTTTTTTCTGCATCTACTGAGAGAATTACAAGATTTTTCTATTTTAATTTATTACTATGGTAAGTTACACTGAGTGATTTAATGGTAAACCAACCTCCTTTTTGTCTCTGTGTGTCTCTTTATCTGGCAGACCGTCCTGACCTATACACTGTGTAATAGTACAGCACTTTCTTGAGTCCTTTGAGACATTCTAGCAAATTATGGAACTGAGAAGTTTGGAGGAAGCCCTGAATTTATAGCCAGTGAGTCAGGAGTGTGAGTTTGGGAGACTTGGAACCCTCAAAGTGCTGCTGGAGTCTGCCGTAAGGGCAGTCTCATTGGGAACCATACCTTTTTAACGTGTGGGGTCTGTGCTAACTCAGGTGGTTAGGGCCACAAGTGAATTGCAGTACACTCTTGATTTTTTTTTTCCCAGAGATAATGTATCATTCTCTTTTAGATATTTCTGAATTTTATTTGTTAATATTTGGTTTAGGAGTTTTGCATCTATGTCCATGAGTTGGAGTGGTATATATTTTAGTTTTCCTGAAATAGCCTTGTCAGGTTTTTTGTAATGATTATACTAACCTCATAAAATGAGTCGGGGAGTGTTTTTATTATTTCTATTCTCAGAAAGAGTTTGAGAAGATGGAATTATTTCTTCTTTCAATGTTTGGCAGAACCTATTAATGAAGCCATCTGGGACTGGAGTTTCTTTGTGGGAAAGCTTTTGATTAATGATTTAATTTCTTAATGTCTATGTATATACTATTTACATATTCTCTTCCTTCTGGAGTCACTTTTGGATGATTTGTTTCTTTGGAAATTTATTTTATCTAAATATGTAAATTTATTACTAAAGGTTGTTCATATTATCCTATTAATATCTCTTTAATATCTCTAGGATCTGGAGCTATGTCCCCATTTACTTCTTGATATTATTTACTTGGGATTTCTCTCTTTTGTCATAATTAGTATAATCTAAGAAATAATTTAAGGAGTCTTTTTAAAAAGCAATTTTTGGCTTTTCTGATTGTCTTTATTGTATGCTTTCTATTGTAATAATTTCTGATTCTATTTTTGATTTTGCCTCTTCTGTTTCTACTGTATCAGATGGGTTTGAGTTTGTAGTTCATTAATTTCCAGTGTG
>NW_012153951.1:3487162-3491002 GCF_000956105.1 Propithecus coquereli
GTGAGTACATGTGGTGCTTGTTTTTCCATTCTTGGGATACCTCTCTTAGTAGAATGTGTTCCCGCGCTTTCCAGTTTTGAAAAGATATTTTTAGAACTAGAATGCAGAACCTTACTCTAGAGGGTTTGCCTTTGCCTCCGCTGGGCGCTAGGGGGCACTACCAACCTAGGAGCACCACAAGCCAAGGCTTGTCCCTTAGCTGATGTGAACAAGGCTGCAAACCCATGTGAGGGCCAGCACGTAGGGAGGGGGGAGGAGGGAGGAGGGGACAGGTATTTGCAAACACAAAAAGTGCAATCCGCACCACCTGAAGGATGGACATATTTGACACTCGGACTTGGGGGCGGGGGGCAAGGGCAACATACGTAACCTAAACATCTGTACCCCTATAATATGCTGAAATAAAAAAAAAAAAAACTTCTTCGGGATATTTAAAAAATATTTTTTCTAGTACTCTATTTAGTGCGAAGGTATCCTCATCCTTTTTTGTAGTCATCTTCAAAACCAGTTATGTTGGTTTTCTTTTGTTTTTGCTTTTTTTTACCCAAGTTACCCTGAAATCTGTTCACCACCAAACCAAAGAAGTAGTGAAAATCAAAGCCCAAGTTGGACTAGATCAGCATTTGCCCCAGGAACATAAATAAATAGATAGATAAACAGATGAATAGATAGATATAGATACACAAACACACACACACACACACACACACACACATAGACATATTATTGAGGTATATATCTATACATACAAATTCCACCGTGAAAAATCCCATGTCCTTTACTCCAGTAGTCTATGAATATGTAACTTTCTTTTCTCTGAACTATAAGATACTTTAGCAGCTTGAAAGAACCTGTTCCTTTTTTCAAGAAAATCTATTTTATTGTCTCAGCAGCTACATCTTCACATAGATTATCAGGAAGACATTTTGGTTACAACATAACTTTGCAAAATTTTAGACACACACATATGTCTACTAGTATTTGGTGATCAAAGTCAAACACAACAGCTACAAGGCATTTATACACACTTGCAGAGCAAAGAATGTTAACTTTATATCAAAGATACATTTTTAAAAACAACAAAAAGTATTCTAAAATTTAGCACTTTAGCATTTTAAAGAATGGAGTCAAAATTTACATGCATGTTATGATTCATTAAAAAGTAGTCAATTTTTGAGTGAATATGATACTAACTGGAGGGTGATGGCTAAGCCAGAAGAAATATGAGATAACATTAACACTAGAAAATGAAAAAGAAAACCCCCTTTGAAGATCAGCCAACCCTCCTAATTTCCTTGATAAATTTGGAATAATCAGTTTTTTAGACCTATGGTGTCCGGTTGGACTCTTTGAGTCATGTTTAACAATTCCATAATATAATGTTTGAACACATTTAATTATTCCTCCTCTTTTACTTTACCAACTTGATATGAGGATTTAGTGAAATTATACCCTATCTCTATTTTCTCCACTTAAAAATTGAGTAGGATATAGTAATACAAGGAGATGTTCTAGAGGGATTCATTATTTAATGTTTCTAAAGTCCTACACAAATGCCAAACTCATTACAGTGTGCATGCTAGCAAGTGGCTAGGGTTTAGGAGATAATGCAAGAGCACACATAAATCAAAATTTCAACATGAACGACCTTCTTTTTGGACCAGAGAATGATTAATCACATCGCTGACATCGTGTATGCAGGTTCTTGTTCAATAAGTAACAGTTGACACTCTTAGGTTATACCTTCAGCCGCCTCCCTTTCCTTTCACACAGCAGTGGCAGGGGGTTGGGGGAAGACTAACAGTTCTCTGTGGATGCCGAGGGCCTTTCAAATTACAGTCTAGAAAACACTCAGACTGTCTAACTTTCACCCTACAGGAAAAAAAAGGGTGGAATTGCTGTGTCATAGTAAATTATGCCTAGATTTCAGTTGGATTACTTCCACAGATGAGACTTAGAGTATTTTCTGCAGACATCAGTCCCATGTCTTGATAAATATTATAAATGGAAGAGTTCTTTGGATATTTCTTACCATCTCTTGATTCTTTCTAATAGCTCTGTGACTCTCACTTACACTGTTATTAAATAGACCTTAACTTCAAAATTAAACCTACCTATATTTGAAAATATTAACTTCCTTTTCAGTAACTGGATCCTAGAATAAGCTATTGAATCATCTAAATAAGGACTTCATTTGGACCTTGGTAATTTGTACCCATTCTGACTTTTCCTAAATTCTGTCTGCTTTATGAGAAGTATGACTATATATGTATAATTAATACAAATCATCCCTGGGAAGACTTCAGCTGTCCAGTAAAATGGGATACAATATAGTAATAAATTTTATATTTAACAAAACCAATTGTAACCATTGATAAGCCCTTTTTCCTCTTGTTCATAGAAGAGTGACTGACCTAATTAACCTCAAATCAAATGCCCAGCACAAGATTAACTTTAAAAAGACGATGGAATTTTTGTTCTGCTTCCCTATTTACCCAGGGCATAAGAGGAGCAATAAAGGACTCTAAATGTTCACCTTCAACAATCAATTTAAAAGAGCCTGACCTGTTAAAGGTGAGCATAGCAGTTCACACAGAATAATGGACACGGTGGTGCTCCACCCACAGGAACTTCTTTAGTCCAGGAAAATTATTATCCCAGATTTTGAAAGTATTGGCTACTGATTGTGCACAGCTACACCCCTATAATAGCCAGGATTCTCCAGAGGGATAGAGCCCGTAAGATGGATGGATTGATTGATTGATTGATTTAGTATAGGAATTGGCTCACATGATCATGGAAGCTGAGAAGTCCTAGACCTGCCATCTTTGAGGTGGAGAACAACGAAAGCCTGTGGGGTAACTCACTCTTAGTCCAGGGGCTTGAGAACTGGGACTTGGTGATTGTGAGGGACTATAGTGTCAGTCCTGGTCACAGTTCAAAGGCCTGAAAGCCAGGATCCCTGATGTCCCAAGTGTAGAGGAAGATGGATGTCCTAGCTCCAACAGAGAGAGTGAATTACCCCTTCCTCTGCCTTTTTGTTCTACCTGGACTCTCATGGATGGGTGATGCCCACCACATTGGTGAAGGTAATCTTCTTTACTCAGCCTGCACATTCAAATGCTAATCGCTTTCAGAAACACCCTCAGTAGGGGGGGAAGGGGGGGCAAGGGCAACATACGTAACCTAAACATCTGTACCCCCATAATATGCTGAAATAAAAAAAAAAGAAACACCCTCAGAAATAATGGTTTATCAGCTATCTGGGCATCCCTGTCATCCAAGTTGACACATAAAATTAACCATCACATCCCACTCTCAGACTTGCTCTCTAACTGAAGGGGTTGCCTCGCCAAAGGCCGTGGGCCCCCTCCCTGGGACCTCCCTCATACAGTGACTAGATGAGCATTTCTTTGTGTTAACTTTTAATTGCCCAATGTTGTGTGTACATAGTATAGTTTGATATTCAGCAATGGATGAATACAATATATTTTTTAAATGTTTATTGAGAACATATTAAGTGCCAGGCTCTGTGCTAAAAAACTTGCAGGTATTAAACGATCATTTTAGGTCTATGAGCCATCACTGTGTGAGCCAGTCATTACTGTGTTTACTTTTCAGATGAGAAAACTGAGCCTTAGAGTTAGCTAATTTACCCAAATTCTCCTTGTTCTGTGATTGAGCGCAAGGATGTCTTCCTTAATTATGTCCAAATAGATATTTTTCAAGTCAATCAAATAAATTATGACAGTCACATCTAAATCGGTCATTTCCTGATGTCCTTGAATTTAGGGCTAGAGTTTTCTCGGGCAGAAAACTTTGTAACCCTCCTTGATTTCT
>NW_012153951.1:3491052-3492275 GCF_000956105.1 Propithecus coquereli
TTCAGTTGTCCAGATAATTTCTTTCTATTTTTAGTAGAGACGGGGTCTCGCTCTTGCTCAGGCTGGTTTCGAACTCCTGACCTTGAGCAATCCACCCGCCTCGACCTCCCAGAGTGCTAGGATTACAGGCGTGAGCCACTGCGCCCGGCCCAAATTTCCTATATCTTGAATGATTTTTGTGACTATTTTCCTTACTATTTATTGAGAAAAGTAATTTTAAAACATTACATTCTGTTTCTCTTTATATATCTGTTATGTTTACCTCACATATTTTCACAATTAATATTTATTATATCCTGTCAATACAAGATATTTTACCTTAAGGTCTATTTAGTTCTGGTATCAATTATCTAATACTAATTATTTAATTAGTATTTGCTTGCTGTATGTTCTTTTTCCTTTTTATTTTATCCTTTCTGTATGTTTTAGATGTGACTCTTATGAATATCTCGCAATCTCTTTCAATCCCATCATGCAATCCTCATTTTTAATGTAGAAACTGGCTTTCTTTAAGTGTAATGTAACTGCTGGCTCTATTTTACCATTTTTATATGTTCCATCCGATCTCTGTTTCTTCTTGTCTCCTTCCTTTCCTTCTTTTTGATTGATTGATGTTATTACTCCATATTTTTCTTTTCCTTGACAATACTACTCTCCTGTCTTCCAGCTACCATTATCGGTTAAGAAGTTAGTCTTTAGTCTTTGGAATGTATCTTCCCTTTTTCTCTAGCTGTTTTTAATTTCATTTTATTTGCCTTAATGTTCTCTATTTTAATACAATATGTCTAGTATGGATCTTTCTTTATTTATTCTGCTGCAGATTTATTGAATTCTTAAATCTGGATTAATACATTGGTGATCATTAGTGATACATTAGTCAGGATGGTTTCCATTTTTTGGCTGTCTGTTTTTCTGTTCTACATTCTGGAGGCCTTATAATATCACCAGGGTACATGAAAGAACAAAAACTATATAGTAGAGTTGGAAAAGAGTCAAATATAATTTCTAAACCTTGTAAATATAATTTTTAAATGCTTATTTATATTTGATACTTCCAAAATCTGGAATATCTTTTCAAGTTTGTTTTCCCTGTTACTCATTCAGATGCTTTATATTTTTGAGACCTAATTAGTTTTTTTGCTTTTTTGTTTTTTTTGTTTTTGTTTTTGATTTTGTGTTTTGTTTTGTTTTGTTTTGTTTTGCATTATTATTGCCCTCATGAA
>NW_012153951.1:3503131-3503879 GCF_000956105.1 Propithecus coquereli
TGTTTATTCTTAATGCTTGAAATATTCTTCCCCCAAGATGTGAACAAGACTGATTTCTCCCTTTTCAAGTTTTTGCTCCAATGTCACCCTCTCAATGTATTCTGCCTTTGCCAAGTATTTAAAATTCTACCTGACAGGTTCCCTGTCTGACATTATCTGTCCCTGTATCCTGCTCTACATTTATTCCTATAGAATTTATCACTTTATAGCATACTCATGGAATTTACATTTTTAATGTATCTGTTATCGATTGGCTATCTCTGCCCACCAGAAGGTACCCTCCACAAAGGTGGTAATCTTTGTTTATTGGTGTCTGACTTAACCCAAGTGGCTAGATCAGTATCTGTCAGATAGTAGCTATACAATAAACACTCGTTTAATGAATAAACACATTTACGCTAAGGATATACTTTTTGATTATTTATTGTAGTACATCTAAAAACAGCTTCATTTTTTATTCTCTTCCTTTTTGTTGTTCACCCTGTTCTATAATTCCCCATTTTTAGGTAGATAATATAATGGTTTTTGTTGTTTTACTTTAGTACTATTTCTACTTTTTAAGGGAAAGCATGTAAAGAATCTAATCTACGTGCCACATATATATTAAGTAGCTAATTAGAGGGAAAATAATTAAGGCTGTGTAATTAATTAAAGAAATTGGATTAGGGAAATTAGGTTTATTGCATTATGAGTGGAAAACACCCATGGACATGCCTAGGTGATCGAGCAAAAGAGATACATATTTTCA
>NW_012153951.1:3504574-3506397 GCF_000956105.1 Propithecus coquereli
TCTTTTTTCTCAGCTCAGGGCCTCGGCACACTGTATTTCCTCTGCCTTAAACACCCTTCTTCAGCTGGCCAAAATAATCTGACACCAGCGTAGACTTCACTTTCTTAGGAAAGCCTTCTTAGACCCCTCTGCCTAGGTGAAGTCTCTTATTTTTTCTGAAAGACCATTTTCCTCTTTGTATAATTGCATAAGTATGCAATATAGTTGTTTGTATGACAAATACCTAGGTTGCTATTGAACGTTAATTGAAACCAGTCCTATGACTGAAGGATGTAAGATAATCTTGAAACTTGAGATACCCATAATGATTTGGAGAAATGTTCTTATGAACAGAGCAGTGACCAGAAGAGCTCCATGATAAAATAGTAATAGTTGGTGCAGGAACGTGCTACTGAGGGACTGCAAGAAAGTAGTCATGATCTTCACGAGTAGGTAGCCTTTTTTCCACAGGTTTGGAAACACATAAGTAACTAATGGATCCTATGATCGCATGAGCAGTGCGCTATGAACAGCTCTCTATTGACCAACAAAGAGATGCTTGATTTACAGATGACATTTCTGAGGTGGAAAACAGCACCCCGTTTGGAAGACTCCTACACTCAAACTGGTAAATAGAGAAACTGATTGAAGATGGTAAGAACAAATCAGTTCAATGAGTTGATTTGCATGCTGTTTTCCTTGTGGCAATGAAAGAATTGAATAATGATAAAAGCCCAATATGTTTGGGTTTTTACTGACTCATGAGTGGTGGCCAATGGTTTGGCCATATGGTTAGGCAGATGGACAATAGAAAACTGCATCACAAAAGGGATGCCTGTATGCAGTATGGCCCTCTGGACATCACTATGGGAATTTCTGGGGCACATTAAAGTAGGAGGTATTACAGAACGCATTGGGGAAGTGATACACGAGGAAAACAGTGAAAAAAATATTAAGGGCAAAGGGAACAGCAAGTTCAAAATCCCTGAGACAGATGCATGCTTGGCATGGTCAAGGAATGCCAGTTAGGCTATAGCTGGTATGCTGTCAGGAAAAACAGTTAGCTGCGAGATCAGACAGTTTGCAAAAGGCTGCATTATATATGTCCTTTGTAATCCATATTAACAAATTTGGATTTCATCCTCTAAACTGGAAAATCACTGGAGAGTTTTGAGCAGAGAGGTAAAATGACTTATATTTTTAAAGGATTTCTGTAGTTGCTGGTTGGAAAATAGACTGTGGAGTATTATAGCAGGTACAGTGATGTTCACAAATATTTACTGTGCCCCTACATTTCTTAGCCTCTGAAAAGTTAGAGAGTTCCCATGGCCACTCTCACTTCTAACAAGACCTGCAGGGTTGGGGATTCTCAAGATTACCCTCAAGTTCAATGATTTGCTGAAAGGATTAGCAGAACTGACTGAAAGTTCCTATACTCATGGTTGTAGTTTATCACAGTGAAAGGACACAGACTGAAACCAGCCAAGGGAAGAGGTGCATGGAGCAGAGTCTAGAAGAGTTCCACGTGTAGATCTTCCAGCCATCCTCTCCCGGTAGTCCATGCGCAACTCTATATACTTCCAGAAATGATTTGTGACAATGCACACGGAGTATTGCCAACCAGGGAAGTTTACTGAAGCTTTGGGAGACACAATTCAACCTATAAAATAGGAGCTTTGTTTTGCTCGTTGCCTATTCCAATGACTAGAAGAATTCCTGATAGAAAATACCTACTCCATGAATATTTGGTAAATGAGTGAATTTAACAAGTCAAGTATAAAGAATAGCTGCTAGAGATACAGGTTTAAGACACAATCCTCACTATCAAGAAGCTCACATTCTAG
>NW_012153951.1:3507897-3516072 GCF_000956105.1 Propithecus coquereli
CTCCATATTTTTTTAAACCTAGAAAAAGAAAAAAATATGATAGAGATTTCCATTCCTGCAGCGGGTACCCCATCGTATCACTAAAGGCTAGGAGACTTTCAAATGGCCAACATTCCTGAAATTTTAGGATTCTCTGGCACAGATGCTTTTTGCAATATCAATCTCAAACTCTTCTCTTCTATTTGAAATTCCATTGTACATTTCAAATTACCACATAGCACCATAGTGACAAATGGAAGGCCATGATTCTTGAAAAATATACAAATAATAGAAGGAAAGGGCCACAAGGTCAGAGATACTTTTCTGGAGAATCTTGCAATATACCAAGTGATGCCTTGGGAAAAAAAAAAAAAAAAAAAAAACAAAGCTGTTTAAAAAGACAGCAGCTGCTATAATGCTGCTTCATTACAGACCCAGTGGAGCAGAAGCAATGCATCCATTTTGCCTTTTTTTTCATTGATGGTATCAATGGAGCATTAATGGAATTCTTATAGTCTACTGGTACAGTATAAATTTAGCCTAAATAAGCCTTATATTGGCTATATTATAATGCTTTTTTTAATATTAGAGGAGAACCTCATTGATTTACTTTTTATATAAAAAAATTGCATAGAGACTATATCTTCAGATCCATAATAAATAAGTCATCAATACAGTTTTTTAAAATTCTTTTTACCAATAAGAGAATATGTAGAATCTAAGTCTAAATTAAAATTCCTTATTAACAAGCTTGTTTCACTGAGGTGTCACACATCCTTTCTCCAGATAACAAAGACAGGGTGCTTTTATTGTTGTTTTTTTATTGATTTCACTTATTTAATTCTCCATTAACAGAAAAAGCTTAGTTTCTCTTTGTTCTTTTGTTAACAAAATAGGTTGTGCTTTCGAAACCAACAAAATTATGCAAATTACTTAGCATTTATCTTGATTTTTTAAAATCATGTCCAAACTATGATCTTAGGGTTGTCCATTTATATAAGAATTTTAGGACTAGCCAGGAACCCAACCCAGATGTTCCAAGTGGATTTGGAAATGGCAAAGTGCTGCTTGTTGAAACTGCCTGCAAATCTATTTGCAAATGCAAATCCTCTTTCCAAACAGATCAGAGTTTTTTTAGGTCCAACAAAAATCCTTGAGCAAAGCAAAATGCTGATGGAATGTACATGTAGCACTTCTATGGATTTCTATCCACATGCTTTTGCTTCTTCCCAGGGTACTTTCAGAGAATGGTAGGATAAGAAAGAATGCAATGACACTTATTTTCAGGGGATTCTGAAGGTATCCCCCTGCTATTTAGGGACAGCAGAAGCTGAGGCCAATTCAAACATCTCCCTTTTTTCTCTATACAAAGTGACTCAGAACACACCCTACATCTGCTGTGCTCTCATGATGCATTGGTCTATCTTGCAAGGCAGTTTCCATTTGTCCAAAGCTACTGAGACTCTCTCTTGCATGCCTTTCCTTCCCTGTGCATGTTCCTCTAAAAGATCCATGTCCCCAGGGGCCTGACCTTGAGTACAGCTCTCCACTGATGCCTGTTGAGGTCAGCAAATCATTCTAATTTGTATTTTTCCTTGCCCTCTGATAATAATAATAGCAAACACTTTATAGCACTTTCCATGTGCATTAACTCATTTAATCTTCAACATTATTCCAACATATGCACACTAGTTTCCTTCTCCATGTCCTGCGCTCCTCTAATATAACAAATCAATTTACACTAAAAGGTTAATGGTGGGAATAAAAAGCATATTTGGCTTTTTTCCTCTCAAATCTGTCATCTTCTCTCCTTGCATTTACCATTGCCCTTAATCAAGGATGGACTGTTGCCATAGCCTCCTACCTGATACCTGCCACATGCCAGACTTGCCCTCCTTTAAGTCCATGCCTCCACACTGTTGCTAAAATGACTTCTCCAAACTACAGACCTAACCTTGTCATTATTCTGCTTTTATGTTACTCTACCACCTACAGAATAAAGGTCATGATCTTTAAAATGGAATATAAAGCCCACTGTGCCCTGACCACATCGACTTCTCTAGTTTCTTTTCCTACTACTTTCTTCTTATAACTGGCATTTTAATCCCATCCCTCACATACAATATTATTTCATGTCTTTTCAAAGCATGTTAATATAAGTTCCATGAATTTGCCTGGGATATCTTTCATCCCCCTCCCATCGTCAGTACAACCTCTGTGCCCCCAACACACACACACACACACACGCACACACACGCACACACATTCTCACACACACACACACACACTCTGACACCAGGCTGGCTTCTGCCCTCCTTTTAAGAACCCAGATAATGATCATAACTACTGTCTTCCCCAATACCGTCTCCAGCTCCAGGCTGCAGTAAGTTGGTTTCCTCCGTGTTCTTTTAGTACATGGGCAAAAGTGTAAATGATCCACTTAAAGATTTGTCATATTCATTATACTATGAGATGTTTAAGGGCAGAAACTCTGTCATTCTTTATTTCCCCAGAGCTCTGTGTTTGCCGCACACACACACACATACACACAAAGGCTCTCAACACACGTTTATTGACTGAGCTAAATTCCTGCAGGTAGGTACTTGATAAAAAACAGTTCTCAGAGGATCATGGCTTCCACCCACAAAAAAGGAATTTGTAAATGAGAAACATAAGAGCCATAGCTAGAGGTATGGGCCAATGGAATCTTTTCCCCACTGTCTTCAAAATATCTGAAAGGATTACTAATAAGATCGATTAGAAATAAAAGTCAAGACTGTGACTAGCCAGTCAAAACCACAGTGAAAAAGAAAGATAGGAAAAAAATCTAAAATCTGACAATTAGAAGACTAGTATCCTAAGAAGGAGTTTAAAAGTACAGATTTATTTTTAAGTAAGGAACTCTTAGGCTATGTTTAACATGATACCAAAATAATGAGTGTCTTCAATCAAAATAATATTCTGTTCATCTGTAAAAAATCATTTAAGTGATATTTTATTGTAATAAAGAGAAAGAACAAACTAATTGATTGAATTATTTTTTTAACTCCCATGAGGAGCCAACAAGGAACCAAAGCCTAATTTTATTATTTAGGGAGGGAAGTGCTTTTATTTTCTTGTGGTGTACAGATCAGTACAGTAAAATGGAGTTGTCCAGGGGCAAGGGGAGAGAATAATAATTGTAGGGATGGAATTTGAACACTGTGTATTTAAGGCAAAAAATATTGTACTGAGCTATGATTTGGGGGAACTTTTCGAAGTGATTTAACATAGTGAAAACTTTTTCCATCTTCTTTGCTAAGGCTGAATTGCAAATGTTACAATCTTTTGGGCCCCAAAAAGTAAGTAATTGTGTTCAAAGATTTTTGATGGTTTAATCTCATGTGTCTCTTTAAGCAGTGGATGTGTACTTAAAATAAACTTCTGCCATTTTCCAAATTGGCCCACGTATTGAAGAAAAGTAATATATGCTTTTATTATCTTTAAGCTTACTTTAAATGAGACACTTAAATTTGGAAATGCTAGAATGTGGTAAGAATTCACATATTCATAATTCAAATTTGACTTTTTGCAAATGTTTATTTCCAATGTATATCAATGATATTTTATGCAAATTCTAATTGAAATTTGATGATAGTAATAATTTTAATGTATCTTGGTTGGAAAAGTTATGACTGTGATCAAATATTGTCTTAAGAATTATTTCTTATATTCATTATGCCAAAGTGTTGATACCCACATAAAATTCAGGTTTACTTTTAGAGATTTAAGCATTATCAAGAAATGAAAAGATTCTCTTCTTCCATAAACTTTAAATAAAATATCTTGTTTCCCTTACAGATCCAAGAAATTTAAGTAGACAGCATTTCATAACATGATTTGTGCCAGTTATAATCATGTCTTTTTTTGAAAGAATACTCTAAAAATTGTTTGAATCTATGAACGTTTGCTGTTCTTATTTCTTTGAAGCAATATTAGACTAATTTTGAGTGTCAAAGTTGGTCCATCATGTGGTTTTGAGTATTAAAAGTAAAACTAATAAAAGTAAATATTTTGTGGTAATACAGTGCTTTAAAAATAAAGACACACTTCAACCAAAAGTTTTAAGTTTCCTTTTGAAGTTGGAGTTAATAATAACTCCCCCACATACAATAGTAGTCTGTTATATAGTAAGAGTCTTATCGTTCTTACTGAAGTAGGCTCATTAACAACAGAATAAGCTCAACTAACTTACTGATGACATACTGCTTAGATTTTAATGGTTTCTTACCCATTTCTTTTGTAGTATATACCTACACAGAAAATATTACTGAATATCTTCCTACATGTGTAAATGGTTCCCATTCTTCAGAAAACAACAGCCATTTTGTGGAGCAGAAATAGTTCTCAAATGCCTGTTTTACTGCCCTCTCAATAATAAGACATATTGAAGAGCTGGCAGAAATAATATTGATCAAGTTTTAAAATTCATCTATTGCACAAAAAGTACTTTAAAAATACATGGCACAATTAGAAGTGCGAGTTTTTTTTTTTTTTTTTGAGACAGAGTCTCACTCTGTTGTCCAGGCAAGTACCACGGCATCGGCCTAGCTCACAGCAACCTCAAACTCCTGGGCTCAAGCAATCCTCCTGCCTCAGCCTCCTGAGTAGCTGGGACTACAGGTGAGCACCACCACACCTGGCTAATTTTTTCTATTGTTTGCAGAGAGGGGCTCTTGCTCAGGCTAGTCTCAAACTCCTAAACTCAAGCAGTCCTCCTGCTTCGGCCTCCCAGAGTGCTAGGATTACAGGCGTGAGCCACCAGGCCTCACCAGAAGTGCTGGATTTTTTTTTTTTTTTGAGATCAATGCTATACATCAAAATTATTATTGTTAGCTTCTGAAACTTAGACAAAATTAAAATACCAGATTTTTTTATTTTACCAAAAATAATGTAGTATTTTTTTAAAGATTCATTTTCATTAAATGAAAAAATAAATAAAAATCATTCAGCTTACTAAACTATAAACCTACTAGTGCAAAAGAATGACTCCATCAAAGGCCGCTTCATCAATGTTGCAGCTATTATAGGCAAATTATAAGGCAAACATACTACATTGAAATGCAACACCCCAAAATAATAACTATATTTCTCACTACAAAAAGAAATACACTTCTTCTACCCCAGACTACTATGTGTCCAAAAACAAAAGGTCAGGAACTAAGTACTTCAGTGACAACTTTACCTTGAGGATCAGAATTGGAGTTATACTTGAGGTCTTAGGTGAAATGAGTTTGACGGATTAGGTTCGGTTACTGGCTGTCAGTACACTACATAAAAAACACTGCACATACAGAGCTTAGTGAAACTAGCCGTTTTCTGCACAGGAAAATTCCTTGATAGAGTTAGCATGAAGACAAATGAACTGTTATTCCCCAAGAAAGGTGTCCCGTTAGGTTAGGTTTGAGGTGAGCAATACCAAACAGTAAGAGCACTTGACTTCCCATGGCTGACAGGCTCATTACCTTTGTAAATATTGAGGCTCAGCTTTGAATCCTGGGATTATTCTTTGACTTTCCAGAGAGAACTAGTAACTAACCAATTACCAAAACAGTAAAGAAATTAAAATGGGAGAAGACAAGAGGAGTGTAAACAAGTTTCCTTCATTTTCCACCATCAAACAAGTATAAAGTTTCTCCCTTATTATTACATCCTTATTCTGTCCATTTATTCACAGCGTTTAAAACGTTTTCTTATTATTCACCAAAATAGAGAGCTTATGAGATTTTTTTATTATTAACAGGTAAAAAAAAAAAAAAAATGGGAGCTCAAACAGGATTAATTCCAAGATGGCAGTGACATGATTCAAAATTGTATTTGTCACTGTCCAAACTAGTGCTTTACCACAAGTCTTTGTCACATAGAATTATCTTTGTAATCTATTTATTTTGTTTATAATACTATATAATGTTTCATGTATATTATATATTTTCCCTTATTCTTTTTCTATTATTTTCTTTCTCTCTGTACCTTCTCATCACCTTATTCACACGGTTTAGCACTAACCAGAAGATATATATGACAGTTTGTATTTAAAAACCTTAAACATTTATAATATTCTCACTTATTTGCTTTATACAAGCATACCTCAGATATATTGCAGGCTTGGTTCCAGACAACCACAATAAATCAAATATTACAATAAAGCAAGTCACATGATTTGTTCGGTTTCCCAGTGCATACAAAAGTTATACTTACACTATACTGTAGTCTATTAATTGTGCAATAGCATTATGTCTAAAAAAAGTATATACCTTAATTTTAAAATACTTTATTGCTAAAAATAGTAATGATCATCTGAGCCTTTAGCAAGTTGTAATCTTTTTGCTGGTGGAGTGTCTTGCTCCATGTTGATGGCTGCTGAATGGTTAGGGTGGTTGCTGAAGGTTGGGGTGGTTGTTACAATTTCTTAAAATAAGGCAACAGTGAAGTTTGTCACATTCATTGACTCTTCCTTTCACAAATGATTTTTCTGTAGCATATGATGCTGTTCGATAGCATTTTGCCCACAGTAGAACTTCTTTCAAAACTGGAGTCAATCCTCTCTAACCTTTCTGCTGCTTTATTAAGTAAGTTTATATAATATTCTAAATCCTTTGTGGTCATTCCAACAATGTGCATATTATCTTCACCAAGAGTAGATTCCATCTCAAGAAACCACTTTCTTTGTTCATCCATCAGAAGCAACTCTTTACATGTTAAAGTTTTATTATGAGATTACAGCAATTCAGTCATATCTTTAGGCTCCACTGATAATTCTAGTTATCTTGTGATTTACACCATATCTGCAATTATTTCCTACGCTGAAGTCTTGAACCTCTGAAAGTCACCCAGGAGAATTGGAGTCAACATCTTCCAAACTCCTGTTACTGTTGATATTTTGACATCCTCCCATGAATAAGGAATGTTCTCAATGGCATCTGGAATGGTGAATATTTTCCAGAAGGTTTTCAATTTACTTTGCTCAGATCCATCAGAGGAATACTAATGTATGACAGCTATAGCCTTACAAAATGTATTTCTTAAAGAATAAGACTTAAAAGTCAAAATTACTCCTTGATCCACATATGGGCTAGAGAATGGATGTTGTGTTAGCATACATGAAAATAACATTAATCTCCTTGTATATCTTCATCAGAACTCTTGGGTGGCAAGGTGCATTGTCAATAAGCAGCAGTATTTTAAAAGAAATATTTTTTTCTAAGCAGTAGGTCTCCATAATGGGCTTAAAATATTCAGTAAATCATGCCATAAACAGATGTTCTGTCATCCAAGCTTTGTTGTTCATTTATAGAGCACAGGCAGAGTAGAGTTAGCATAACTTTTAAGAGCCCTAGGATTTTCAGAATGGTAAATGAGCATCAGCTTCAACTTAAAGTCACCAGCAGCAATGGCCCCTAACAAGAGAGTCAACCAGTTCTTTGAAACTTTGAAGCTAGCCCTTAACTTCTCCTCTCTAGCTATGAATGTCCTATGGCATCTTCTTCCAATAGAAGACTGTTTAATCCATGTTAAAAATCTGTTTAGTGCAGCCACCTTCATCAACGATCTTAGCTAGACCTTCTGGATAACTTGCTGCAGCTTCTACGACAGTGCTTGCTGACTGACCTTCCACTTTGATATCATGGAGATGACTTCCTTCCTTAAACCTCATGAACCAACCTCTGCTAGCTTCCAGCTTCTCTTCTGCAGCTTCCTCACCTCTCTAAGCCTTCATAGAACTGAAGAGAGTTAGGGCTTTGTTATGGATTAGCCTTTGGTTTAGGGAATGTTGTAGCTGGTTTGATTTTCTTTCCCAACCTCTAAAACTTTCTCCACCTCAGCTGATTTGCTTTGTTATCATTCATGTGTTCATGGAAGTAGTACTTTTTTCCAGGAATATTACTTTGCATTTATAAACTTGTAATCTTTATACTAACAATTAAAAAATTAACACAAAGACGTATAACTAATAAGTCAGTAGAGGAGATAAAATGAAATATTAAAAATTAATCACACTAAAGAAAGAATAGAGGAAAAAAGGTCATGTAAGACAAACAGAAAACAAATAGCAATAGGGTACACTTAAACCCAGTCATCTCAATAATCACATTGAATATAAAATGCCTGAATATTTTGATTAAAAAGTAGAGATTTTCAGGTGAGATTAAAAAATAA
>NW_012153951.1:3528357-3530025 GCF_000956105.1 Propithecus coquereli
ATTACACCTTCATACATTGCATGCTCATTGATATCAGTTTATAATAACTGTTTTATGCATTTATTTGCCTTTTAAAGTATATAAGAAAAAAGGAGTTATAAGCCAAAAACACAATAATACTGGCTTTTATATTTATCTATGTAGTTACTTTTTCCAGTGTTCTTTGTTTTTTCATATGGCTTCAACTGTCTAATGTCCTTTCATTTCAGCCTGATGGATGGCCTTTAGCATTTCTTGTAGAGTAAGTCCACTAATATCAAACTCAGGTTTTTTGCCTCTGGAAATGACTTCATTTATCCTTCACTCTTAGAGGATGGTTTTAAATATATAAAATTCTTGGTTGATAGGTTTTTTTTCCCCTATCAGGAATTTAAATATGCCATTCCACTACCTTCTGGCCTTCATGTTTTCTGATATAAAAAATCAGATGTTAATCTTATTGATGCCCCATTGTATAAAATGAGTTACTTCCCTTTTGATGTTTTCAGGATTTTCTGTTTGTCTTTGGCCTTTGACAATTTAACTATAATGTGTCTCAGTGAGAATCTCTTTGAATTTATCCCACTTGGAGCTTATTAAGGTTCCTGTATACATATACGTGTGTGTGTACACACATGCGCACACACATACACACACATTTGTCATCCAATTTGGTAATTTTTAGCCATAATTTCTTGAAACACTTTTTTCTCCTCCTTTCTATCTTCTTCTCCTGGTACTTCCATGATGTATATGTTGCCCACAGGTACCTTAGGCTTTGTATATTTTTCTTTATTCTTTTTTTTAATCTACTATTCAGACTGGGTAAGTTCAAATGTCTTATCTTCACATTCACTAATTCTTTCTTCTGCCTGTTCTTTGGCTCTGAACCCTTCCAGTGAATTTTTTCAGCTATTTTACTTTTTGTCTCCAGAACTTCTACTGGTTCCTTTTTATTCATATAATTTCTATCTACGCTTGGCATCCCCTATTTGTTCAATACTACATACATATATTTTGGGTAGCATATTCATAATAGCCAAAAGGCAGAAACAACCAAAATATCCATTAATGAATGAATGGATAAACAAATTATAATACAAACAATGGAATATTATTAAGCAAAAGGACCGAAGTGTTAATACATGTTACTATTTGTATGAACCTTCAAACCATTATGTGAATTGAAAGAAGCCAGACACAAAAGGTCATATTTTATAAGATTCCATTTCTATTAAATACCCAGAATAGGTAAATTCATACAGAAAGAAAATTAATCATTACCAGGGGATGTCGGGGACGTGGGAAGGTGAAGTAACTACTTAATGGATACACGATGTTCTTCTGGAGTGATGAAACAATTTTAAAGCTAGAAAGAGATGGTGGTTGTATAACATTGTGAATACACCAAATGCTACTGAATTATACACTTTAAAGTGATTAATTGTATTTTATATGACTTTCATCTCAATAAAAATTTGTATAAGGTCTGAAAAACACAATTACATTGAACCTAAGAAACAAATGTAAAACCTGGAACCCCAAAATGACAGAATACATATTTCCTTCGGATACATATAAGATATTTACTAAAACCGACAGTAGGTTGTACTGTAAAGCAAGCCCACGGTGTAGTATAGCTAAAAATCAATAAGAAAAATATTTTTTTAAATAGGCTTTGAAATAAAT
>NW_012153951.1:3530075-3538664 GCF_000956105.1 Propithecus coquereli
CGGTGTAGTATAGCTAAAAATCAATAAGAAAAATATTTTTTTAAATAGGCTTTGAAATAAATCTATTTACTTCTAAATAACTAAATAAACTAACTTCTAAATAAAATGTCATCTTATATGGGTGTCTGATATAACAACCACATTTGCGTGTAGCAAATTCGTGCTCAGACAGGCTGAATAAGTGACTCTCCTACATCACGTAAGTAGTAAGTGGTGGGGTCAGAATTTGACCCCAAGTCTGTGGTACTTAATCAGTGCATCACTGACTGTACTGATATGTATAAACTTAATTGTTTGGAGGACAACACCAACAAAGGTGTGATGTTTATAATCCCCACATAAGTCTCTTAGTTAGTTTGCTCAGTGTCTGGGTCAGATCACTTAATTCAAGACAACTGAGCTGTGTGTGTCATTTTCTAAGGAGAACCAGATTAGACTATGGGTGGGTATTATGTAATGTACAAAACTGATAGCAAAAATAAAAAACCCATTTTGAAAGACATGCATTTTTCTGTTGGCCATACATAAAAGGAATTTCGGAGAATATTTCAAGTTATAAACTGGAGGTTTCATATCGATATTAGGAAATTGTTGAAAGTAGAAATTCAGCAAGTCAAGGGTATCACAACAATATATAAGCTAAGCAGGCAATTTCATTCGGAGGAGAGGCTATAATGATTCTGCAAGAGGAAGTCATGTCCAATGCTTAGAAATATTGAAGAAAAAATATGTCTATAAATGAGGAAAACCCAGTGACCCTATTTAGACATTTAAAAATTATTTACTAAAATTATAACTAATTGTTCAGTTTTTTAATAAAGTCACCACGGTATTTGGGAAGAATTTTAATCATAGGTTTGGCACTAATTATGAAACAGAAAATAATATAAACTAACAATACATAAATACTGCTTTCTAACAGTGCTCTCAACCATTTCCTGCTTCAACCATGATGAGGATAGGTCTAAAATCTCTATTAAGCTCCAACTTAGAGATATATTTCTGATGATGCATTTGTATTTTTTGCATGCAAACCTTTCAAACATAATGTGTGCAATGAAAATTCCTTTTTTCTACCCATATCATACTTTTGCTCACCCCTTGATATTGGATAAAGCACTAATATCTAAACTGTCTCCTTCAACACAAGAATGCCAGAAGCTGTCTAGAAGTTTTACACTCTTGTTCTCTCTGTATTCAATGATGAAATCCTGTCTACGTACTTCTTTTCCTCACCCCGCCCCCATTTTAACCATCTTACTTAAGATCCTCATGATCTTTTACCTAGTCTGCTCCAAAAGCTTTCTAATTGATATACTTTCACTAATCTCTTAAACTTAATTACATTTCCAAATGGATTCCAAAGTTATCACCCTTTAAAAAATATGATCACGTTACTCTACCATTCAAATTTCTATTAATTCCGCATTAGTAAGGATTAAGCCCAAGGCCAACTATTAGACCTCCTCAATCTATCCATATCTTCTTCTTCAGCCTCTTTTCAGGACAATCCTTTCCAGACTCTTCATGCTGCATTCACATTGAGATTTTTACCATTTCCAACATTCTCCATGACTTTTTATGTCCTAAGACCTTTATGCATTTACACCTCCTATTTCCCCTGCATGTGTCCCACCCCACATTTCTGCTTCATGAATTTACTCTCATATTTTAAGATCAGATCATCACCTTTGTGAAGTCTTTGCTGGCATCTCCTGGGAGAATTTGCCCTTTCCATGCCTGTATTTCCTCAGCATTTTGTTCATTCCTAGTCATAAAAAGGCAAAACCTAATTTATTTTACTGATTTACGGTCATGGTTCACTCCCTCACTTCTTCACATCCATTGGGTCTATGTTTAAATTCCCTACTCTGAGAGGTCTTCTACAATCACTCTGTAGATCACAGCATTTTCATATCATTTCACCACTTGTAATATTCAAGATGTATTTATTTTCTTTTCTTGCCTCTAGACTGTAACTTCATGAAACCATAGATTTTTTTGTTTATCTCTGTATTTCAGCATTTAGAACAATGCCTGCATTATAATAGACATTCAAAGGTTATCATCGAGTTAATGAATATGTGAATGTCTACATGAACACTTTTTTTGGTATGTAGAACACTAAAGAACCATTAAAGTGATTCAAGAGGCTTTAATTTAAATTGCAAAAATAGAAAAAGAAAAAGAAATAAAGTGGTAATTAATGTCATCTAGTTAATTTTTTAGCTAGCAATGCCAACCAGTCCTTACTGTGAATTTAATTTTTAATTTGTTTAAATTATTCATAATAATAAATTAAATTTAATTAATTTAATAAAGCTCATAGGTTTCTTTTCAGCTTATCAGAAAGGACAAAATTGAAATAGCATCATGACTTCTAAATCATTGCTAGTTACTCAAAATATTTGAATCGAGGGCTATGGTATAAATGTGTAGAGGAAGAGAAAAGGATATCTGGTTAGGAAGCTGATACTTTGTTTAGCCCTCATGGAGTAGAATCACCTGTATGATCCTAACCAGAACTGGCCTTCTAAGGATCTCACCCACATATAAATTGGAGAAAATGGTATTCAAAATACATCTTTAAGCTACTGATGTTTGCTCATCTTAAGGCAATAGGCAAACACATTTAGAGGCACAAAAAGATCCAATGACCTATTCATGTTCTTGTGTTTGCATTCTTTATATGTTATATCTCTACAAAATGTCTATAAATTATAATTACTGATTACTTTGTTATTTGTGTACATATGAACAAGCCATCTGACATTGAAGCTTTATTATTTCTTAACTCCCTCAAATTCAATAACTCATTTTTAAGTTAATAAGCATTTATGTACTTCAACGTGCAAAGCACCGTGTCAGGCACTAGGGATATTCCAATAAACAAGACATTGTCACTTTATCAAGTAAAATGCTGACTAGTGAAAAAATAACCACATTAACAAAAAATACAATGCAATACCAATGGTATGGTAGAACCAAGCAAAGGATAAGCATGCAAGCACATAGGAAAAACACATTCTGATTCTTAGGATAGCACCAGGGGAGATGATGAGAAGTGGTAATATCTAGGCAATAATAGATGGACAATGCATGGTATATATGCCACCATTCTCCCAATCTCACGAACATGGTTAATCCAATGGACCCCAGACTTGTCCTGATAAGTCCTTAATTTAGTTCTGCAGGAAGGCGTGGCCAATTTATCCAAATTATCATGGGTTGTAAAATCTACTTGCCATCATTCTGGTTTAAGTGGATATGTGTAGGACAGTGACACACGGTGGTAAAGAAAGCAGGGGGATGGGGGCTGGAGGGATAGATCATGGTCCAAAATCAGTGCAAAGGCCAATATGAAAGAAAAAATAAGGCACAGGAAATTCCGGTATGACTAGAGCATAAAGTTAAAGAAAAAATACTGAGAGACGATGCTAGAGAACTAAACTAAACCAGTCGATGAAGGGCATTGTAGGTGATATTAAGAAGTTTGGACTTGATTACGAGGGCAATGAGGGGTGAATTAACTCTTGTGACCTTTCAGTTCTCACTCATTCCTGCCGAATCAGCTCTTTGACCTCATATGCTCTTTTCTTCCTTTTCTCCCAGTGCATAGCCACGCCTGTGACTTGGTCTTTATGTTGAAGCTATGCCTCACTAGATTTAGTCCTTTCCTCATGGCCACACCTTAGCAGTCTTATCTTAGAATTGATGAGAAACAATTTCATCTCTCAATCCTATTTCTGATCTTTCTATATGCCCTGTACTTTCATACTTAATACTTTCATACTTAAAAATGAACTCCTTCTCTTCTACACTCATCAATTCCTTATAGTGGCTTATCAACTGCAACACGTCCAGAATCATGATTTCGACATGGAAATTCAGGAAATTCTCCCCCTACTCTACTTGTACATCAGGTACATGTTCTACATTCTAGACTCTCACAGGCTAAAGTTTTGCCAAATGTTTTGCAACCAGATTTCAAGGGTTGACATGGTCCTAGCCTCTTATAACTAGTGACCTCATCATTTTTGCAGATGCCACTAACAGTTTTCTCTCTCTCTGGCAATCTGTCCCAAATCACTACAGCACAATTCAAGCATTTCTTCCCATGCCCCTTCTATCTTTGTATCCTCAGGATCCGCCCCATGTATACTTTCCCAGCTTCTGCTAATATATACATGCTGACTAGGTTCTACAACTCCTTTGAAATTCCTTTCTACCCTTAATAAGCACAGCACTTTCTAAGATGAATAAGGTTGTACTCTAACCCTAGTTTGGTAGCCAAGGAGGGAGGTGAGTGAGGGTAGATCCTGACTTGGAAAGTACTGATTTCCTTACAAAACAGAGTCCTCTGCATTTCAAAGCAAGGTCAAAGACAAAGCACTGATCTTTAATGGGAACTTGTGAGGATTTCTAAAGCACAAAGGGTTTGGGGAGATTTTGAAATTTAAGGTTTATGAGAGCAAATATTTAATTCCAATTGTCAGAGTCTTGGCATTCCCCCACCAGAGTTAGAAGACTTTCTAGGGCTGAGAATTGAACCTTCTGTGGAACTCTGCTACTGTTATGGTTAATTCCTGGGCTTGTTCCTCACCTTTTCTGCACTGAAGTTACAGGAGAGGAGTCCATTTGTGTGTGATGAAGACTTTCATACTTCTCCTTCAGTTACTAAATGGACACTCACTCTTTGTTGGCTCTCTTCAATGACACTGGCCCTCAGAAAGAGCCTCCGATTCCATCATCCTTGTAGTTAGTGCTCCCTTCAATCTCTCAAAATCCTGAGATATTGCCCCCACGAGGGAATCTCCATGCACTGTTATCTCATCCAAGTTCACCAATCTTCAAAAACTGCACTGCTACAGCATGTCCTCTACCTATTTCCAGTGCTCCAGCTCCATAATCGTGTTTAATAGTTTGCTTCCTTTGACTATTCTTTGCACCAACTATCTTAGATTGCCTTCCCAGAGAAACAAACTCTATGTTGGAGATTTGCACACAGAGAATTTGGGGGTTAGGGCAATACCTGTAGAATGAACACTTCTGGAAGAGTAAAGACAGTAGGATCTTCTTTTAGAACTACACTCTTTATTTGGGTGCAAAAACTACAAAGACTTGGGCAAAAGAGAAGCCTCCAGAGAGGGGTGAAGAATTGGGAATACTAACACGGTCCAGCACAGGCCAGTGTCCAGGGTTAGTAAAGAGAGTTTCTGAAAGAATGAAAGTCTCAAATGTACTGGATCTTAGAGAAATAGAGGAGGATGACACTAGCTCTAGACAGTACATATCACATTTTTGTCTGTTTCCCTAATCCATTTACTGAATAAGCTATAAGATTCCTATTGCTACTTTTAAATAGATCCCAGAGCAGGAGAATGGTGTCCAACAGGTTCAAGCATATAACCTGCCTTACCACTCAAACCCTATGATTTTGTAGATACCAATAATGCTCAAAGTGTTGGCAGTAAAAAAAGAAGTTCCATGGAGACTCTGGAAAGCCTTAAAAAGAGAATCACCATGCACACTCCTGAGATTCTAGAGTAAAGTCCCAGCCTCCTTTGGTTATGAATGCTCTCCATTTAAGAAGCAGCTTCTGGCCTCTAGTGGACCTTTTTAAAGACTAATCATGAGACACCAAGCGACTTGAGCTGTCCATCGGGAATGAGATTAGAGGGTCAAAGAGCTGATGTGGTATTTTTTTCTAGGAGATATCAACGGCAGATTTCTATTTATCACAGAGTTTGTCATTTTTTAATTGACTCCTTTATGCCAGATCATGAAGTTGTGTAAGGTATAAATGTGAGCAGAAAGGTGAGAATCGACACTAAGTAGCAGAAGGACTGGCTAGTGTTGATCCTGGACCTATTCCTAGTAAGATCTTTCTCACTCTTTCCTCACTGGGCTCTGTGTCATGGGAAGGCTGATATTCACAGGTTTCATTCCCAGGACTCCACACAATCTGGCTTCTAGCTAAGTTCAGCCAAGGGGATATTGGTGAGTGGAGGGAAAAGAGAAGGCAGGGTATGTCTCCTGAAGTGTCTCTGGTAGCAGCTGCTTCTCCTTAGCAGCTCCTGCTCCTGCCCTCACAGGAAGCATCCGCAGGTGAGCCTGGCCCCTAGGCTCTAACACCACGTCCTCCCTTGGACGCCTAGTGGTGGCTTCTGTTCCTACTCTGTAGACAGTTTTACCATTTCCTGTTTGCTTCTCAGCTCTTCCCTCACTTGTGTAATCAATTCATTACATTGCATTTTCTGTGTTGGAATAATTTAGGTGATTTCAGTTTTCCCGGAGAGACCTCTTATGGGTAAAATAGCTATGGATAAAATTTTTTTGATACCCAAGAGTGACTTTCACAGTGTAAGAAGAGAGAAGCTTTATTAGTTGGACTGAGTGTCAACATAAGAAAAAATGATTAAATGTTACTGTAAATATCATAATTTCTTTTTCCAGAAATAAAAATTATTCCTAAAGTCTTAGGCAGGGTATAAGAAAGAAAGGCAGCATTATGTGGTTATAACCAAAATGATTAAAACAGAAAGTTAGAAAGAATATGACAGAACTGCAGATTGCTAACCGCAGAAGTAAAAATTCACTTAATTCAAAAACATTCATTTAATTCAAGCACTTCTGTTTTCTTTTGTTTCTAATGATAGACAATTTGATTAAAGGCATTGAATTCCTCATTTTTTAACATGTAACCTAGGCCAGTTAGTGTATTGGCTAATATTTGAAATGTTATTCTACATTGTATTAGTATTATGTAGATTAAAAAAAAAATGCACGCCTGTAATCCTAGCTCTCTGGGAGGCCGAGGCGGGCGGATTGTTTGAGCTCAGGAGTTCAAAACCAGCCTGAGCAAGAGCGAGACCCCGTCTCTACCAAAAATAGAAAGAAATTAATTGGACAGCTAAAAATATATAGAAAAAATTAGCCGGGCATGGTGGCGCATGCCTGTAGTCCCAGCTACTCGGGAGGCTGAGGCAGGAGGATCGCTTGAGCCCAGGAGTTTGAGGTTGCTGTGAGCTAGGATGATGCCACGGCACTCTAGCCGGTGAAACACAGTGAGACTCTGTCTCAAAAAAAAAAAAAAAAGTATGTAAAATAGCAAGGTACGTTACCACTATAATGAATTACCTCATAAAGAAAGCGCATTTTCTTGATTTTCAGATAAAGATATAGGAGTATGAAATATGTATACAATTTGATATTTTGTTTCTTTCTAGCTCAACTAGAGAAGAATTAAAGAGAGAGTATTTTTCTTGTCAAAAATCATCCATTAACTGGAAGAACATATATGCTATTCCACAATTCTACTCATTTTGAAATCAGTAAAGCTTTTGGATCTTGGATCTCTATACTTTTTTCTTATAGATTCTTTTAGTGTACGTATAAAAAAAACACCTTAATCCTTTATTTTTCATTAGAATCATGCAGGTTGTTAGAACATACTTACTTCACCACTGATTGCACAAAGCGTCATGATAGCTGGAAATAGAATGCAACAGTCAGAGGAGGAGCCTTGCAGAGACTGGGCCTGGAGAGAAGGAAGTTGTAGAGGTCAGAACTAATGGTAGCTACTCCACTCCTCACCTGGGAGAAAATGATTAGAGAGGCTAAAGGAGGTAACAGTAGAAAAGGTACTCAACAAGTAGCAATATTTCCCTATTATCAATAGAATTAATTGTTTCCACTTATGTAAAATTAGCAAATTAGTAACAAATAAGAATATTTGTTACTTTAAATACATTCTGTTTACTTGGCTTTTAACATTGCATACTATTTTACAGTTTTATTTGCATGCTATTTTTATTGATTTGTTTGAATTACCACCTACTTCTGAAGGTGAAATTCCCTGCAGTTTAACAAAATGTATGAAAAAAGATGAAAGAAAGTCTACAAAATATAAAGGGTAAAAGTAAAGGAAATACCTCACTTCAAAATATTCTGATTTAGGAAAGATATACATATTGAGTTCAAAACTAACCTTTAAGCGTTCCACAGAAGGCTGTTGTCTGTTATCAGTTTTAAATAGAGACTGTGATGATGTGGTCTAGACATATAGCTTCACGATGTTAAATTTTACAAAATAGTGAGAGATGGTTTATAAATCTCTTAGGCTTTCCTTTTCCTAAATGCTTTGTCTCAGCTGTGAATCATATTGATTTTTCTAATTATAAAATTAATACACAAAGCTTCCAATTCTATATGGTGGATTGAACACTGTTTCTTAAACTTTACTATCTGCCAAAAGTAAAAAGTTTAAACTAATAAAAATCTTAAAAACATCAAGGAGGTGCCCAGAGAAAAGACTATGGCAAACAAGATAGGTCAACAAATTTTTAGAAAATGAAGATAAATGGAAGAGTGCTAACTGACTAAGTAGACCAGATGAAGCTGAAATGTATGTGCCTACTGAAGTGAAGAGTGAGGAGAAACAATCCCATTTTCCCCGCAGAACGCTGGAAAGTATCAAGTATAAACAAAGGCGGGTGCCGTAAGGGCTTATAACAAGAGAATTGGCTAAGAGTTTATACAAGAAGCAGTTGGGCTTTTGGTTAGGTCCTGATCACTTTGAAGACATCC
>NW_012153951.1:3541163-3543425 GCF_000956105.1 Propithecus coquereli
TATTGCAACCATGAAATAAAAACAGAATGTCATAATAGAGAAACAACCAGAGAAAAGCTTGTATATTGTAAGATAGATAACTAAAATTTTTTTAAAAAGAAGTCAGACTTGAAAACATAATTGGGCAAACTGGTGGATTATATGAGGAGAGAGATAAGAAAATTAGAGAATAGGTTCAGAGGTTCCAGTCTCCAGTGATGAAAATTTCAGAAAGAAAAAGAAAAGAAAATTCAAAGAGTAAGAATTCAAAGAAAAAAAATACATAAAATTCACAGAACTGAAGATACAAGTAGCCAGATTAAGTGCCAAACACAATAAATAAAAAAAAATCACCCATATGCATTATTATGCAGTCTCACACATTGAGAATAAAAAGATCCTAAATGTTCCAGAAAAAAAATTATGAAAGATCAGAGTGAAAATGGCAACATTTGAAACTAGAAGAAAATGAAGAAATACTGTAACATTTTGAGTAAAGATTATTTCATGCTGGAATTCTATATTCAAACTATCAATCAAGTGTGTAGATAAAATAATGACATTTTCAGACAGGCAATAGTGTCAAAATTTCACCTCCCATACATATTTCTAAGTTCTCTAGGAACAAGTCGTAAACCTAGAAACATGAAGGTAATGAATTCAGAAGACAAGGGAAGCAACACAGGAGTGTCACCCTAAATTCTCAGGGTCCACAGTAGGCCTGGGGAACACCTGGCCAGAGAAGAGGGGGCCATGGAGCCCCAGGAAAGTGCCTCCAGGAACAATAATTAAACCTGTGGACTTTCCTTGACCAGATACAAAATTATAGTGAGAAGGTGAGCGTGTGGGAGGAATATTCCCATATATACAAAAACTAATCACATTTAGAAACGAAAAAATTATTAGCTGAAAAAAGAAAAGGTTGAAATGAAAGAAAAGGTAATCATTATACAGTACTCTAGACTTATCTGAACAGTTTAGTAAAAAGGAGTTGTGCCCTTTTGAGTCAATTTCGGCCAAAGTCTTGTGAACTTTCTGGACAACAGAAACACAGCCAAGGATTATAGACAGAAATAAGAACAGTTAACTGGTGTGCCTGGAGACCTAGATTCAAATATGCACCAATTTATGTGTATGAATTTCAGAACATTTTAAGTGAAAGTAGAAAGGTATAATTTCATATTTATGAAATTAAAATAAAATTTCACATACTCTTTTATAGTATAATAATGGTACTTCATACTTTTAATCAGACAATCTGAAGCACTTTATAAACATTAGCAAATTAAGTCTCACAATACACCATGCAGTAGTTAAGAAGAATCATTCATTATATACTCAATAGTTAAAATGAGACATCAAGAGATTAAGTGATTTATTTCAAGATCCTACTTTCCCCGAGTTGCAGAGAAAATAGATGGCTACAATTTTCTATATCTTTTGCTATAGCTCTTAATATTCTTTTGCCATTTGTGTCAGTATAGATAATATGCTGTGTTCTCTATTTAATTTCATTATCTAGGTTGCAGGGTCACCTGGCCACCTTACTGGTTTGTGAAGTTTTCATATTTCTCCATTGGTAGGATACAAGATAAACCTACTCCTTACCAAATTCCCCTTTAGAGTAGTTTCTAAATTTATTTCTCAATATAAGTTTTCCCAGGGTAAGATACTACCAGAATAGCACCTATATTTAACAATTTATACTTTGAAAAATCCATCAAACATTAATTAACCAAATATTTATTAAGCGATTTTATACCCCAAGCACTGCAAGACTTGATTCCTACCATCACAGGTCTTAGTGCCTATGAGGAAAGAAAGAAAATTTTAAAGAGCAATTATAGTAAAGTCAGCTAAGAGCTACTGAGATGTAGTATACTACAAACAACTATGAACATCACATCTAGATTAGAAGTAACTTCAGAATAGCCTTCCTAAAGAAAATGACTTCAAAGCTGCGGTCTAAAAGATGAATAAAAATTAGCCAAGTGGCCGGGCGCGGTGGCTCACGCCTGTAATCCTAGCACTCTGGGAGGCTGAGGCGGGAGGATCGCTCGAGGTCAGGAGTTCAAGACCAGCCTGAGCAAGAGTGAGACCCCCCATCTCTACTAAAAATAGAAAGAAATTAGCTGGACAACTAAAAATGTATAGAAAAATTAGCCAGGTGTGGTGGTACATGCCTGTAGTCCGAGCTACTCAGGAGGCTGAGGCAGGAGGATTGCTTGAGCCCAGGAGTTTGAGGTTGCTGTGAGCTAGGCTGACGCCACGGCACTCTAGCCC
>NW_012153951.1:3544410-3549410 GCF_000956105.1 Propithecus coquereli
AGAACATACTAGAGTGTCGTGATTACGTTACCCTTTCTTGCACAAATGCCGATTACTTCTCTTCTCATAAAACACAGTGTAGAGGAAAGAGAATAATTGTTCAGATGCCCACATGACTTTGCCTTAGTTTCTCTCACCTTATCCAAAGTTATAGGCAAAAACATCTAGTACCTGTATAGTACCCATTTTTCTTTTATTTTTTTATCTTCCTAACTTCCTATTCCTCTACTTGTAGGAATTTGTAACACATAGGCCGAGAAGGAAGAATAAAACCCAACCAATGTTAGCAAGGTGATATTAGGGCAGGCATCACCAACCATTTCTGTAAAGGACCAGTTTATAAATATTGTCGGCTTTGTGTGCCATACGGTTTTCACGGCAACTACTCAACTCTGCCATTGTAGTGCAAAAGCAGCTTTGGACAATATGTAAACAAATTGGTGTGGCTGCGTTCCAATAACGTTTTATTTGCAAAAGCGGGTGGTGGGACAGATTTGGGTCAGAGACACTAGTTTGTTGGCCCCTGTTTTAGAGGAATCCAGAAAGTACTCTGGTTTTTAGAAAACAAAAATATCTTCTTCCTCCAAACTTCTGGGATCAAAATTTTCTTTATCAAAGACTAAAAAGTTTTATTCCAAAGTTGTGGATAATGTTTGAATTGCTAATATTGACAGTAAGGTGCAAGTGACTAATAACCAAGCTTTTCCTGAGGAAAAGGCCTTTATATTCAAGAAGAGGATAAATCACAAAGAAATATATTAATATCTCCAAAAGCTGGGGGACGGGACCCGTAAATGATGCAACACCACTCAGATCGGAGAGACTAAAGAGCAAAGAAGTCTGCTCAGCACACACTTCGGCCAAAACTCAGGTAAGTGATAAGCGATTCAAGATTAGACAAAGGATCTTATCAAAATAAAATCTAATGGCCAAGTCATTTATAATCGCGATGCCTACCTTTTCAGCTTACTCCCACGAGTATCCACCTCTTACAAATCTTAAATCCTCACGGAGATGTTCAGCCCACGGGACATAAGTTGTCACTGCGTATTACCCTCTCTTGTCCCCACTTCTCTGCTTTCCCTGTTTGGATAACTTGATCTAACATAATAATCATTCATTTGCATATAACTTTATCTCCCCTACCCTCTTCTCCTTACATGTGTTCAACTAGGTAATCCACAATCTGAGTTAAATATAACTCCTAACCTATTCTATTCTTTATCCAAGCTTCCAATTCTGCCAGGTCTCACTTTAAATTTCTGACTGCAAACCTCCAATGGGTGCCCACCCTACCCAGTAATCTCTACATTCTGTAGTCAGTTCACTCTTCTTTTGCTGAGATGCCTTTTCCTTTGCACTCAAACCTCTGACACCCTGTATTAGTTTTTTTATGGCTATGTAACAAATTATCACAACTGTAGAGGCTTAAAACAGCACACATTTATTATCTCACAGTTTTTGTAATCCAAAGTCCAGGTGTGGCATGACTGAATTCTCTGCTCAGCATCTTACTGGGCTGCTATCAGGGTGGTGGCCAGGGCTACAATTCTCACCTGAGAATGGGGGCATCTTCCAAGCTCACTGGTGTTGGCAGAATTCATTTTCTTGTACTTGTAGGATGGAGGTCAACATTTTAGTTCTGTGAGTCAGCCAGGGACCACTCTCACTTCCTAGAGGCCACTGTGGTTCCTTACCATGTGGCTGTCATAGGCAGTTTACAACATTGTTTGCTTTGAGGTCAGCCAGAGTGCATCCCTCTGATTCCTCTTCTGTGATCAAATGAGAAAATAATTCTGCCTCTAAAGGGTTAACCACATTGGGTCAGGTCCACTGAGGATAATCTCCCCTTTTCCATATAGCATAACCTAGTCACAGAAGTGGTATCTCTTCATATCACATGTTTCACCCATGCTCAAAGAAGGGAGAATTATTCAAGGGTAAGCATCACTGAGGATCACCTTAGAATTCTGTCTATCATGTGCCTCTTCCTGACTCTCAGCTGACAACTTTACTTCTTAATTCGCTAATAAAAAATAAGCACTCAGATAAAAACTTGATCCTTTCACTGGCAAGTCTACCAGCCTACCTCCATCAAACCCCTTCTATATTTTGCCCTCAGACCCATAGCTATGGATGAATTGCCCATTCTCCTAAGAGCAACCTCATCTTTTGTTCATTAGCTCCTATCCTAACTCACCTACTCAAGGTCTTTGCTATTCTCATTATCCCAGTTTTATTCTGTGACATCTGTTTTATTCCTTCTTGAAGTAGCTGATTCCTATCCACATAAAAACAATCTGTGATAGAACCTATATAAAAACAAAAATTCTCTCTCGAATCGCATTCCATTCCAAGTGTCAAGCCCATTTTCCACTGCCCTTTAAGGCAAAAATTAGTAATCTAAGCAAGTGGTCTCAATTTGTTCACCGATCATTCTCTCTGGAACTTACTCAAATTAGGCTTTTCTTCCCACCTTCTTAATGGAGGTATTAACAAAATCCTTTGGCCAAATGCAATGATCATTGCTCAGTCCTTATCTTACGGGAACTCTATTTTAGTCCATTTTGTGTTGCTATGAAGGAACACTTGAAGCTGGGTAATTTATAAAGAAAAGAGGTTTATTTGGCTCGCAGTTCTATGGGATGTACAAGAAGCATGGTGCCAGCCAGCATCTGCTTCTGGTGAGGGCCTCAGGAAGCTCCCACTCATGGTGGAAGGTGAATGGGAGCAGGCATCATATGGCAAGAGGAAGGAAGCCAGAGAGAGAGAAAGAGAGAGCACGAGAGAGAGAGAGAGAGAGAGAGAGAGAGAGAAGGTGCCAGGATTTTTCAACCACCAGGTCTTATAGAAACTAAGAGTGAAAACTCAAAAACTCAAACATTACCTCAAGGACGGCACCAAGCCATTCATGAGAGATCCACCTCCATGACCAAACATATCCCATTTGGCTCCACCTCCAACATTGATATCACATTTTAACATGAGATTAAGAGGGACAAGTATCCAAGCCATAACAAACTCTCAGTAGCATTTGTCACAGCTCATCACTTACCTCTTCTGTAAACACTTCCGTCTCCTGGGTGTCTGGACCCCACTTGTCCTGGTTTTCCTTAATGTGGTTCCTTCAACTTCCTTTGTGATTCTTGCTTCTTGTCCAGACCTCTAAATAGTATAGTACTCCCAGTTTATCATTTATGTATTGCTACAGTAATGCTCATTGAACACTACTGTAAAACTCGGGGTAAATCAGCAATAAACACATCTCACTTACCTGTGGGGGTTAGTTGGCCTCTAAGACTGTGCTCAGAGCTGGGCTCACTCATGCACCTGTGGGTTGACCCCGTATCTACTATCTTTCCTTTGGGATCAGAGGGGCTAGCCTGGGCATATCTTCTCATGGTAAGGGTAGAGCGTAAGCAGTGCAAGCATAAATGTACAAGTACTTTCTCAAGCCTCTGCTTACATCACATTTGCTGGCATCCCATTGGTAAAAGCAAGTTGCAGGGCTGAGCCCAGAGTCAGGGTGGGAGAACCCCACAATATGCATGTCAAGGACCATGGGTAGAGGAAGGGGTGAGGATCTGAGACCTTTAATGCAAATCAGTCAGTTACAGCAGGACCCTTTCTTCATGCCTCTTTTTCTTCTTTGTCTATACTAACCACTTAGGTGCTCCCATCTAATTGCATCACTTCAAGTATCAACTCTACTGTTGACTTCCGATATCAATTTAAATCTCCATCCCTGAGCTCCATCCTGAGCTCCAGACTAACTTATCCAATACCTACTTGACAGCTCACTCCACTTGGATGTCTAATAATCTCATACATAATACTGTACCTCCAAAACAAACACCTGATTTTTCTATCAGAACTTGCCTCTACTTCACTGTTCTCCATCTCTATACATGGTATCATCTTTAACTACATGCTCAGGCTAAAAACACTGACATCATTTTTTACTTCCCCCCCTTACATATTTATGAGCAATCTATCAATAACTTCTTTTGGCTTCACTTTCAAAATATATCCCTTATCTGATCATTTCTTACCACTTCCACTGACACCACCTAGCCTAAGCACCTTCTCCTCTCATCTAACGATAATTACTTCTATTCAAGCTCCTTCTACTCTTGCCCTGGTATAGGCTTTGTGCACGTATCAATCAATATGATGTTTTTAAAACACAAAATATATAAAATCATCATATGGTAACCTTTCATTCACACCCAGAATAAATGGAAAATTACAGAAAGGTTTACAAAACCCTACACAATCTGGCCTTGGCCTAATTTTCTAATATTATGTATGACCCTTCTTATGCTTACTAATTCTATTTTACCTACAATGATAACCTTACTGCTTTTCTAAACCAATAAAAATACTCTAATGTTATGGTCTTTGCAGTTCTTCCAAGAGAGCTCTTCCTTGAGATACATACATGATCTTTTCCTTGCTTTCACTGAGACGTCTCTTCAAATGCCATCTCTCCAGAGAAACCTCCCTTGTTCATGCCATCTAAATGAGAAACCCCCATTATTTTCCATCCTTTTATTTTGCTTTGTATTTACCTACAGTACTACACTGACTAATATCAAGTTACTTACTTACACGTTTAATGTCTATATCCCACAATAGAATGAAGGCTTCACTTCTATTTTATTCACTGCTGTATTCCCTACAAAAAGAATAATGTTCAACACAAGAGAGTACTCAAAACATATTTATTGAATTTTGAATGCTAAATAATTTAGATAACAGTGAACTAATAATCCTTTTCAATCTGCAGGGCATCCCTGTAACCTTTCTAAACCCTCTTATTTACACTATTGATCCTGTTGGTTGTAACAATAATATGTAATTATTAAAGATTAATTATAAAGAATAATATAATTAAAGGATAATGTACTCATAAACATTCTACTATAAACATATTTTATATACTTCTCATTTTTCCCAGAAATGAAATTGCTGGGTTATAGAATATGTGCATGCTCACC
>NW_012153951.1:3551910-3563673 GCF_000956105.1 Propithecus coquereli
CTCAAAGCAGAAACACTTCAGTGGTTGTCTACCACTACTGGAATCGCGAAAAGGTTTAGTTAGTTTGGGAGTGGGGGTGGGGGTGGGAAGAGTTTAATCAAGGGGCCAGAAGACGCTGAAACTGCTGACAGGTTCCCCATACTCTCCCAAAGGTGTCAGCATCACTGCTCTGCTATGCTTTCAGAGGCAGGTTTCCTGGACGTACATGGTCTTTAGTGATCTGCAGAATTTCAACTCACTTCACTGCCAGTTGGTGCCTGTGTAACTGCATAAAGGTAAGATACAGTTGTAGTTTATCTTCTTGGCAAGTGACGGGACTGACTTGTTTGTTCTCCAGTGATCGTGTGGACTTAAGTTGAGGATTACTGCTAGAAACTGGTAACCAAATAACGTAACTTGTGCAACCTTATTCCTGTGCTGTGAAGATAGATAGGGGGAGAGAACACACCAAGGCATGAGAGGAGTTATACTAATTTAAAGTTCTCTGTGAATTTTAAATAGGTAACTTAGGACGTCAGGAATAACAGCTGATCATTTTCAAACATCAGACTGACTGGAGGAATAACTGTGCTTTCACACAGGTGAAATCTTTGGAATGGGAAGATGATTATGGTCTTTAAATTTAAAAGATTACCCACATCTTCAATGACAGCTTAAGTGAAACACACCGCATTCAATATAATCTGTGAAACCCAGCTCCAGTTAACTGCGGATGCATACATCTCCCGTAATTCTAATTGCACATCAGACTAACTTTACCTGCAGGGGTCAAGTATTGCAAGGCCAATATAGCAACAACATGGTGCTCATCTGCTCTGGTGTGCCAGGATGAAATAGCATATTGACCCCGAATCTATACTCTGAGTAAAAGTAATTGTCATTCTGCCACTGTAACACCTTGTTGCCAGTGGCGATGTAATTAAAGCCGTGAGGACTCATTTTCCATTCTTATCTCTTAAGCTCCTCTGAATCAGAAACTGTTTGTCTGTGGTAACTGAGAAAACCTACTACAAGGCTACATGTTTATGTATGAATTTTTGGTAGCTTTTCCTTTTTAGGGGGCTGAAGTTATATACATAATTACTAACATTCATTCAAATAATGTGTATAGACAAATGTTGATATGTATGTATGCATACACATATGCATGTGTATACTGTGTGTATATTTATATATACGCACACAACCTCACATATATGTATATATATAAATATATATACACACATACATACACACACAGAGTCTAAATTTTACTCACCCCCTTTTCTCCTCTATTAAAATTCCAAATGGCTAAGAGGATTTTCTCAATTTAGTCATACTTTTAATCTTCACTGAAATGAGTGATGACTTCTTATAATAAAAAGTTGACAGGCTTACATTGCGCACCGGTGGATTAGTTTCCCTTGGTGATGAGGTTTTCTTTTGTGCGCCGTGTGTCTGTTTGATGGAGGTTTAACAGAAAGCATTTTGGCAGAAATTGGATGCAGCAGGGATCATCTGGAGATGGCTGCTGTTCGATATTAACTGCACACAGTAACTTTTTTTCTTCTTTCCTTTTTTTTTTTCTTTTTATATTCTTCAGCCAGGTGACAGAGAGGGAGCCAAAACATTTTTCCTCTTGAAAGTAAAGGGTTTTTTTTCCTTCTTAAGAATAAAGTATGTGCCCATTCTGCGAACACCTCAAAATATTTAATGTGCTTAGGCCATTGTTTAATGTAAGCATGGTAAAAAGCTTTCTCTGCAAGGAGGTATGAACACACAAATATCTAAAAGGTGTATTTCAATACCTTTGATCCTTCAGAAATCAACATTTCTGTTGGAGTTGGTTAAAGATTAGAAATAGATATTTTACAGATGATACACACTTGATATTTGACTAAATTCAAAGAAAGAGATGCCATGGGCCATGATTTGCATTATTTACACCCCCTTCTTGTAATTCCATTTTATTACTCATTGGAAGCATAGAAAGTCTCATAATAGAGACTTGCCAGATGTCGAACGTAGTGGAACATGCTCCGAGCATATGTATATATTTATACTTGTGAGTATACGCACACAGAGCAAATAAATAACTGAAAGGATTCATCTCATTCCACAGGAAAGCTCTGACCAGGTGGGTGGGAGCTAATAACATTCACTAGCCCCCCAGCAGTACATCCAGTGACTTGACGTATAGCCATCTATGTCTGTTGTGAATACACTAAACCTGAGATCTAGCATGCAGTACAAATGAGTATTTCCTTCAATAAAGGGATATATCTGTGTGTATGTGCATCTAATACAATATTACGCTATTGTGTCTAACAGCAAATATTTATTGCTAAAAGAGCAATGTTATTTGAAAAATGTGAGAATTTAATTATTGCTTTAATTTTCCAGTAATAAAGAAAACCTTCAAGTCTGTTCACACTGTGAAGTTCTTAGATCCTGGCAAAATGCTTATGATAAAGATAGGACAAGCCTAATCTGTACTTACCTCTGCTTCAGACAGCAGCAGTGACAATCCTGCCTGGCTTGTCAAGTTTCAAGAACTTGCAATCCTTAATTTAAACACTTGAGAGATCTATGGAGCCTGTCAGTCTGGTTAATTAAGCTCCTTCTTTTACCCCTCCTCTCCACCAAAACAAAATCTGGCTTTTTTTTTTTTTTTAAATGCCACTTAAGACTTTATCTACCGATTAAGCAAACAGGTTCTAGTTTAAGTCGTATGATCTTAGAAGACTTAAGTGGAACACTTTTAACTGTTAAAGGGAACATACTCCAAAAAGTTCACCAGAAAGTGTCATTCACAGGTCAGCCTTAGCATACTCAGCTTTCCTTTCTCAGAGCTACTTAAAGAAAACATTAGATAATCTAGAGCAAGAAATAATACAAAAATGAATATATTAGAATATATGTCAGCACTTAATTTTTTGACATGGACATATTTCATTTAGAAATATGTAACACTTCAAAGTTGGTAGGATAAGTTCTTTGCCAATCACAAGGACTGGATTTGTGACGGTCTTTAGTAGGATAATTTTGGAATGAGGAATTTAGTACTCTAAGGGAAAAACAGAGTTAGGACATTAGGATCTCAAGTGTATCTTTGAAAGTCTGTAAGTGTTCAAAATATAAATGCAATTTTATATTCACGGTAGCACAGTAGAGAAAGCACACTAAGTAAAGAGCCTACTAATTGCCAAATACCAATTTATATTATATTTTAAATTGTTAATGAATACTATACATTCAATATCAATTTATCTTCCTTTGATGGCCGAATTTGTTTTTGGGTATCACTGTGTCTCGATTCAACAATATATTCAGAAATTCTTGGTTTTGTTGCAGAGAATATTTAAAACAGCAGGCATTTTTCCTATATTTGTCTCCATCAACTATTTAATGACTCCCTGATTTTAGAATTTGAAGGTCATGCTTCCCTGTGCCTTATAGTACTCCCAGAGGCAGAGTGGCTTCAATCTGTTATTTCAGTTTTCTCAGTTTTCTCTCTCCTTTCCCTAAAACCCAAAATGATTGTCTTCTCTGAGCCACTGCAGGCCAACATCTCAGTTTCTCCTACCTAAATCATACGGCAACATATGGGTATCATCTCCCATGGCTACCTTTATGCCAAGGCTCTGCTTCTAAAAGTCTTATTCTAGATGGCTATTTACTTTATTGAATTTATCTTGATTTTAATCTCTGTTCATTTTCTAATTACCATCAACAGAAATGAGTCACAGTTCACTGATATAGGAATTAAAATTTTTAAGGATGGAGGAATTATATACAATAGTAAATCCTATATCCTAAACTTTCTAGCAAAGGAACCATGTGATATGGGAGGGGTTGCTAAGCAAGAAAATTCCAGTGATTCCAAAATAACTAAGAGGAATGTTTTTTCCTGATTTAAAATCTGAATTATAAGAGCAGACTTAAGCAAAGGTAAAAATAAAGTTTATGGCCTAAAATGTTACCACAGATAGCCACATGGAGGTGGTTGCTTCTCTTCCTCCCCATCAGACACCTCCAGGTGGCTATGCAGACAACCAGGATGCACACAATATTTATAATTCTAACGTGGGTGTATTTGTAACAGTTCGAAACATGCTAATGTGTAGCTGACACAACTCTGATGCTGTTGCTAATCTTATACCTTCTTCAATGTGTAAAAAGCTATTCTCACAGTCACCTTATCTCTCTGATCCTGCTTTCACTAGTGGCAAACATTTGTTGCTACTTACTCTTCAGTTGACAGACATTAATGTGAGGTATCAATCAATTGTCAATTAGCAGGGAGTCTACCAAACAATGCAATAGCAATAATTCGGTAATTTCCGAGGCTAGATCCACCAAAACTGTCTCAGTTGGTCCAGACAAATCAGTGTCTTGAGATAAGGCCACAATAAACTCCTTTCCTTCTGTTCATCTAAAAAATAAACAGACTTTAACACCATCCTCATTTTAAGTTGAGAGAGAGAGAGAGAGAAAGAAAGAGAGACAGAATTATATTAGTAGTACTTAAATTTGCAAGCTCACGCGGTCATTCCTAGGCTATGATTGTATCCTAATGATGCAAGATGCTTACTAGAGTTCCAGCTTTCACATAAAATTTTCACGAAGTAGGATGAAAGAAGGGTAAATAGTGCACATCCACTATCTCTTATCATTTGAAGGAGACTTTGATAAATTCCTTTGCTAGAACTTAGTCATAGGATCATATGTGCCCGTGAAGTTGGGCCATGTAGATTTTATTCTGGGCTGCCATTTGCCAAGCTACAACTTGGAATTCTGTTGCTAAGGAAGGAAGACATGAGACTAATAACTAGCAATCTCTGCCATACTTTATAAACTCTCATTCTTCATAATTTCCACAAGAGTGAAATAAACCATTTGCAGCTACCATACCTGCCATGTTTTGAAAAAGTCAACATTCAAACAGGCCTTGGATTGTGAATCATCTCTGGCTTGCAACAAATTTTCAGCAGTGACATTTTCAACACACTCTCAAATCTACACAAAAGCTTATTCTTAATTGAATTGAATCTAATAGGTACCAAACATTGATGATAAAACTCTGGTCACACATCCAAAATAATTTTTTCATTTAATTAATCATGTTTTTTCTATTTTCTTTCATGATTCATCATTTGTCCTTCAGGGTCGTATCTGCTATTAAATTATGTATTCCATAACCTTGCATAATATTCATTATTTTCTCACCAATTTTATTGTTAATTAATTTTTTCCTTATATTCATGTGTCTTTTCAACTAGTACCTTAAATAACTCATTGGTTTTGCACTTATCAAAGATAATACACTGCAAAATTAAGCACAAACAGAACAAGCATATTCCTGACTAATAAATTATTCTATGATCATGTTTATTTTATTCTCTCCATGTCTATTTTATTCATGACATAAGCATGTATTACCATCCCCCATCTATTAATGAATAGTTATCTCATTTTCTCCAAAGCATAACTCTGTTCAAGTGAACAAAATTTTATAAGTTGAAATTTCTTAAGTAGAGAAGTTTTTCTACTTAAAAAATTAAAATTATTGTGTTAATTAGGAACATTTTTGCCTGCAAATATTGGAATAACCATCCAAGAAAGGATTAAGTAATAAAGCTGTTTAATTATCTCACATTGCAAGAAGCCTGGAAGAACAAGTGGAGGTGCAACTGCTCAATGATGTCATCATTGACCCAGAATCTTCATGTTTTTCTGTTCTGCCATCCTTAGCCCATTGATCTTTCATGCACATCTTGTTGTTTAGCTTCACAATGACAAGAGGGTTGGTGCAGCTTCATTTAGCATGTCCAAGTACAAGTCAGGGAGAAAGAGGGGAGTATAGAAGCAAGATATGTCCTTTTTATTAGGAAATTTAAGGAAAAAAATTTCTGTTTATGTCTTACCTAAAAATATGTAACATGGTTACTTCTTTTAAGGTAGGCAGAGGAAACAAATATAAAGATCCCTGCCTCTCCGTTGACAAAGGGGATTGAAAATGAAGCTTGCCTAGCTAATTAAAACAGCCTGCCACAGTAGTATTTGAATCCATTTCATAATCTGTGCAGCAAAAAACATCACAAAATTTAAGTGCCCAAAATAGAATTCAATATTATAAAAAATAACCAAGATATTACATGGTGACTTGCTACCCTACTCCTGATGATTCTGCAGTGACCAGCTTATGTTGAGCCTTATCCAGTCTATGTGCTACATGGAAGTTGCCATTCATAAAATTTCAAGTGTGCAGATATATGCAGGCCACAATGGGGAACAGGAGAAGACCATGGAAAAGACTACATACTTACCAAAGGAATAATAAAATTGCCTAAGTTTTAAATGTACACAAAGATAGCCAAACAAGCTTTAATCTAAGGCCTTTACAAAAATTAATTTATCTTGTATCATATTTTAATATATTTGTTATCAATGATGCATTCCAACTTGATATAAAGCATATTTGAGTGTGAAAGTTTTGAGGGTACTAATTACGACGTAAATTTTGGTAAGGAAAAGAACTGCTTGCCCAAAACCTGTGCTCCAGTGGATTTTGTGAGTTAGCATCATATTTGTCAAGATAAATATCTTAATAATCTTCATCTTTCATGCTTACTTATTCAGGGCAACTGTTATTGAGTGATCCACTAAGTCACTTTGATTTGTATTTAGTGCCTTTTGAGATCATTGTTACATAACTTTTCTTGGCCCTGAGACCTTTTTTTAACTTGCATTTAACATCAACCCAAAATCCAAGAGAATCAGTAAAAATGGATATTGATATTAGAATAGCAATATAAAACTTACAGAAGCAGCTTAAAACAAACTGTCCATGAATGGAACTTTAGGAATGTTGTTACTTGCTGGATTTAATCAATTTAAAAATCAGAATCACTAGATGGCATGGCACAACTCTGGGGTGATGCTTAGAGCAGGATGGAAATGTCCAGATGATGAATAAGAAGAAATTGCTATGGGGATGTGTGGTACATGCTTATGTTCCTCACTTAGTGATCATTTTCAGATAAACTCATTAATCCTGTTCTTACTCAAAATTATCACTTGAGATTTGACATAATCACCAATCATATACTAACTTCTAAAATGCTAAAGGATCTATAGATGAAACTTTCTATATTATTCTATTAAACTAAATGTTAACTAAGTTGCACTGGACGACTCCTCATTAAATTGATGACTTTCATCAACACTTGGAGGGTGCAGGTAAAGTAGAGAATTCACTGGAGTTTTTAGTATTTTCTAGGGTTCCATATATCACATTAAACTCTAATAAAATAAAGTTCTTTCTATGTTTATAAACCATTTCACCTTCTTTGGTGGATTTAACCAATCAGTAAAAGCATAACATCCCCTAAGATTTTTCTTGGCAAGATGACTCACGAAAATTATATTAATTAAAAGAGTAGTAGTGTTCTTCTACATAAAAAACACATTTTGTTTTTTATTGTTAACCATTTTCATGTTCCATTCAAATTGAGAAACACCTCAATATATCTTCTAAAAACCCCAGGGGAAATAGGAAGAGTAACCTGAGTTGGGAAGAACCCATAAATACAATGGATTTAGGTTTAATACATCAGATTATACACTGCCAAAAAGCAAATAATTAAAATCGACACTCTGAATGTAAGCAGAAGAGGTATTGACATAGGAAGTAAGAGTAACAGATAGGAAGTGGACAGTCCTCAAGGTGAGAACACAAAGTGCTTGGAAGCTACATGGACAGTAATAAAAATCAGAGCAGATACTAATATACAACAATAGGAAAAGGTGCCCAAATTCACCAAAGGGAAGAGCAAATACTAATAATAGAAGACTTACTGGAAGTAAGTGAATAGTAAAGAGACACAGATTTATGTGTCCAGAAATCTCTATATGCTAAACTACTATCTAGGTAATATAATAAAGTTGTATTTTTGTAATACTATTTCTTTCTTTTTCATATATTATTTAATAACATTTTCTTTATTGGTTTCTGAGTAAAATAATTTTTGGAAAGTCCAAACCTTGTTTTAATGATCTGACACCTAGGCCAGGAAAACAGAACAAAATGCCCTAAATTTTAAATATAGTGTTGGCTACCTACTACTTAATGAATTGGTCAAAAGAACTTAAGAGTTTTAGCAAAGGGAAGAAAAGAAAGAGAGAGGAAAATTAAATACAAGTGTCTAAATAAAATGCTTAGCCTAATACCTTGCACGGTAATAATAATAAATAAAAATTAAGACATAGAGAATACTGAGAATTTCTGGTGATTCCCCAGATAAGCCCTCCTTGGATTTTCATGTTGAGTTTGGAAAGGCAAGGTCCCTTAAGAAGGAACTCGGGAAATAAGCATGTGAAATTTTGACTTCCCAGGTGTATAAAGAACATGAAAAAGAGTGAATAATAAATCAAACTGATCTCAATAATTTTTAACAACTCAAATGAGATATAACTGGCATACGATAAACTTTATCTGTTTAAAGCATTTAATTTTATGTTTTGGCAGATGTATATACATGAGAAACCATCACTATAATAAAGAAAATGATTCTTTCTTTCTATCATGCTCATAATAATCATTCTCTCCCAAACTTTCTCATCTACAGGCAAACATGAATGAGTTTTCTTCTGTCATAATAGATCAGTTTTGAACTTTTAGAATTTTCTTTTTCTTATTATATTTTTAGAGACAGGGTCTCTCACTCTGTCACCCAGGCTGGAGTGCAGTGGCACAATCATCGTCCACAGCAACCTTCCAAGCCTGAGCTCAAGCAATCCTCCCACTTCAGCCTTGCAAGTAGCTGGGACTACAGGCACGCATCACCACACCTGGCTAGCATCATATATCAGATGTTTTCTGTTTGACTTATTTCACTCAGCTTAATTATTTTGACATTCGTCCATGTTTTTGCATGAGTTCATTCCTTTTCATTGTTGAGTAGAATTTCATTTGTGTAGATACATCACAAGTTATTTATCCACTCACCTATTAATGGGCAGTTTGGTCGTTCCCAGTTTGGCACTATTATAAATAAAGCCACAGTGAACATTCATGTACAAGTATTCGGACATAGATTTTCATTTCTCTTGTGCAAATATCTAGGTATGGAATGACTGGATCATCTGGATGATGGTTAACTTTTCAATAAAACATCAAACTGGTTTCCAAAGTGATTGTATCATTTTATATTCCCACCAGCACTTTACGAGAATTCCACTTGCATCACAGCCTCACCAGCCCTTGGCATGGTCGGTCTTTTTAATGTTAGCCATGTTAATGCATAGAGTGATATCTCATTATGATTTAAATCAGCATATTTCTATAAAGTAATGATGTTGAGAATCTTTGCATATGCTTATTTGTCTTCTATATATCTTCTTTGGTAAAGTGTCTATTCAACCTTCTGTCCAAATTTTTGGGTTATTTGTATTCTTATTGAGTTGTAAGAGTTCTCTCTATATTCTAGATACAAGTTTTATATCAGATGTTTTCTGAATATTTTCTCCCAGGCTCTGGTTTATCTTTTCATTCTCTTAACAATGTCTTTCAAAGGGCAGAACTTTTTCATTGTGACAAAGTTCTGTTAGAGTAAGAGAGTAGGAGACAGGGCTGAAACCGCATGCAGGATGCAGGGGCTTGAAGATTGGGTGCAAGTGTTAAAGTAAACAACCTGAAACAAGAGGAACTGATAACTGCAGACAAGAACCAGCTCCAACTAGCCTGTCAGCTGTTTCTGTCACTACACATAAATTTTGGCTAATTACAATATCATTTACAGTAGGGTTTTAAAATTTCTCTTCCCTTAAAATCACCGTGTCAGTTCCGAGACAACCAAATAAAGTGTAAAAATGAGAGGAACCCAATTCTAGAAATCACTACCCAAATGCTTAGTAAAAGCCAACCCCTTATTCCCCTCAATTAGTAAAACTACAAAAAATCTGAAACCACTTCCTCCCAATGCAGCCGCTGTCTTTAGAGACTGCCCACTCTTTCCTGACAGTGTACTTTCACTTTCAATAAAAAGCTGCTGCTTGCTTAGCTTACATGGTGCATCCTGAAATTATTTTCCTGACAAACACCAAGAATTTGGAAAAACCTCCTCTAGGAGGCTGGGAACAGTTCAATTCATCATTTTTTTCTTTTATGAATGGTGCTTTTCTTGTTACATTTAAGAAATCTTTGCCTCATCCAAAGTCAATAACAATTTTTCTCTCATTTTCTTCAGAAGCTTTATAGTTTTAGATTTTACATTTAGGCCTATAATTCATTTGAGGCAATTTTTAAATATAGCAACAGATATGGAATCAGGTTCGTAATTTTGCATATCAATATCCAACTGTTTTAGCACCATTTGTTGAGAAGACTGTACTTTCTTTGTAAATTGCCTTTGCATCTTTGTCAAAAATGAGCTCTTCTTACGTGTGATTTATTATTCTGGTTCATTGATCTATTTATTTATCGTTACATCCCTGTTACACTGTCTTGATTATAGCAGCTTTATAATAAGCTTTGAAATCAGGTTCCAACTTTGATTTTCTTTTTCAAAATTTTTTTGGATATTCTAGGTCTTTTGTATTTCTATTTAAATTTTAAAGTCAGCTTGTGAAATTCTACAAAAACAATTGGTCAGATTTTGATTGGGATTGTGTTGAATCAATAGATCAATTTGGGGCAAATTGGACTCTTAATGATATTATGTCTCCTGACCCATGAATATGATATATATTGCTAATTATTTAAGTCTTCTTTAATTTCTTTCAGCAGTGTTTTATAGTTTTCAGTGTTCTGATCTTGCACATATTTTATTAGATTTACTCCTAAGTATTTCATTCTTTATGCTATTATAAATAGTAATTTTAAATTTTTATTTTCTGATTGCTTCTTGCTATTAATTTTTTTGTATGTCTGTCTTGTGTTCTATCCTGCAACCTTGCTAAACTAACTTAGCAAGTTCTATTAGCATTTTGGTCCATTCTATCATATGATTCCAAAGAGTCATGTTATCTATAAATAAAGATAGTGTTATCTCTTTTTTTTCTGTAAATAAAGATAATGTTACCTCTTTTTTTCCAATCTGGATTCCTTGTATTTTGGTGGGTTGACCTAAAACGTAGGCAAGAACTTCCCTTGCAAAATTGAATAAAAATGGTCAGAGTGAACATCCTGATCTTGCTGCTAATATTAGTAAAAATACATTTAATCTTTGACCATTAAGTATGATGTTAGCTGTAAGTTTTTGTAGATGACCTTTATCAGGTTAAGAAAGTTCCTTATATTCCAGTTTGCTGACAATTTTTATCAGAAACAAACAGAGTTTGTCAAATGTTTTTTCCACATCTATTGAGATGGTCATCTGCTTTTTGTTTTTCTTTTTCAATTCATGCCTTTGGTGAATTACATTGATTTATAAAGACTGTTTTCAAATGTTAAATCATTCTGGAATAAAACCCCATTTTGTTGTGAGGTATTTATATTCTTATACAATATTGAATTTGTTTTGCTACAATTTTGTTTAGAATATTCACATCTGTGCTCATCAAGAATATTATTCTGTACTTTTGTTTTTAGAATCTCTTTGTTTGATATTTTGTCAGGGTAATAATGTTGGCCTCATAGAATGAGTTCAATGTGTTCCCCCTTCTTCAATTTTTGGAAGATTTTATGTGAAATTGATATTATTTCTTGCTGAAGTGTTGGGTAGAATTCACCAGTGTCGACATCTGGACCTGGAATTTTCTTCGTGGTAAAAAGTTTAAATA
>NW_012153951.1:3565702-3583074 GCF_000956105.1 Propithecus coquereli
CAAATGATACTGTATAAGAAAGACACCTGCACCCGAATGTTTATAGCAGCACAATTCTTTAATTGTTTTTATTAGAGATAGGGTCTTGCTAAGTTTGTTGCCCAGACTCAAACTTCTGTATTCAAGTGATCCTTCTGCCTCAGCCTCCCCAGTACCTGGGATTACAGTGTGCACACTGTCCCCAGCAATCAATTTGATTTTGAAGTCCCTTTGTGTATTTTTTTCCATCTTTCTTGTGCTTGAGTTTCATTGAGCTTCTTGGATCTGAGGGTTTATAGTTTTAACCAAATTTTGAAAATTATTGTGCATTATTTTTTCAAATATTTTCTTGTCTTTTCCATTTTTGGACTGTTCCTTGATGATTGATCTACCTTTTTAAATTCTTATTTCCCTTGTATTTAATTATGGAAAGTTTCTGTTTCTGTGTCTTCTGGCTCACTAATAATTTCTTCTGTAATTTTTAATCTGCTATTAATTCTATCCAGTTTATTTTCATCTCAAGCAGTTTTCAACTCTAGAAGCTTGATTTCATGTCACTACTTAACCTTTTGAACATGTATAAGATAATAGTTGAATTAATAGTTGAATTAATGTCCTTGTCTGCTAATTCTAACATGTCAGTTCTGGGTCAGTTTCAGACAACTGGTATTACTCTTTGCTGTGTCATATTTTCTTGTTTTTTGTTTGTTTGTTTGTTTGTTTGTTTTTACATGCCTGATAATTTTTGACCGGATGCCACACATTATGGATTTTACATTTTTGAGTGCTGGATATTTGCTATTTCAATATTCTTGAACTTCCTTCAAGGGTACAGTAAATGTACTTACAAATAGCTTGTCTCTATCAGGTCTGGCTTTTAAGATTTAGTTGGTGGGCAGAAGCAATGTTTAGTTTGAGGCTAATTAATCCTCACTACAGAGGCGAGACCTTTCTGAAAACTGTAATCCATGTTCCATGCGTTGTTACAATGTCCCCGATGGAAGCAGGGTCTGTTCCCAATTCCCCATGAGCACAAGACACTACTGCCGTCAGTTCTTTTGGATGGTTCTTTCCTTGGCCTTCCCAATGTTGATTTGAAATTTTAAAGTGCATCGAACATGTCTAACATTATTAAGAGAGAAGTTTTCATGTTAACAAGCAAGGTAAAAAGTTCCCAACCTATGACTAGCCTGTTCCCTAACATGTCCTGTACCTTGAGGAGTTTCATACACTTGTGCTTGAACAACCCAACCCACATCCAAACTCTGTCCACACCCTCTGCAGGCAGTAACTCCTTGAGTGCTCCTCAGCTTTAGAGGTGCATGCTCCAGGACTGCAGTCTGTTCTTGGAAGGCTGGGCCCAGGGAATGGGGTTTGCAGTTCCCAGAAGCAGAGTTAAGACATTTGGGCAGGAAATTCTGGGGCTGTAAATGTCTAGAGCATGGTATATAAGGGTGGGTGCAAGGCTCAGATGGCACATTCCCTTACCCTGAAGACTGTTTATTCCTCATTTCACAATGGGATCTTCTTGCTTGTATGTAAGAACGTTATTTCCCATGATCAGTGTAGAACTGGTTTGTGTATTGTCTTTTACCATTTATACCTCTGTATAACCCAATCGGTAACACTTATATATCTTCAAACACTTATATATAATACTTTTATATACACTTGTATGTGTATATATACACACACACATATATATAGTTATGTACATATACTATGTATTATAATACTTACATACTTCTGCATAACCCAGTAATACCTCCAGGACCTTATATGGCAAAGGATTTCAGTTATGAGTTGCAAAATTAGCAATGTTTTAAAACACTGAATCAACATTTTTCTCTTTTTTCATTACTCTTTTAATGAATATTTTCTACCAATTAATCAAATTAGCTATAGAGACAATCCAATTCAATGTTCTTTTCTCTGTACCCGAAGATATCAGGAAGGATGAGTAAAAGAAGAGTCAGCAATTAGAATTAATATTGGCTAGTTATTTACCAGAACTAAGAAAGGCTGACAATGACAATAGACAATAACTGGACATTGTAAAGCCAAGCACAGGTATGAGGGGAGCTTCTGTTTTTGACTATGATTTCAGAATTAAAAAAAAAAAAAATCAAGGAGGAGATTTCCTTCTACTCCCAGACATCAGAATTCAATATTCTTTCTGGTGAAAGGCATCTGAAAATTTCCATTTGCCACTTCTGCCCCTGGGGCCATGTATACTTTCTCACTTTTAGAATGCACTTCAATTGAAACAATGATATGGAAGACTGGATTAATTCGTAACACTTCAGAGCCAAAGTGGAGGTTCAAACACATCAAGAAACTCTCCCCATCAACTGCCTTGCTGATGGTTACCGAGCAGGGAGGGAGGCCATTCTTCCAGTCAGGACCTCGGTTCTTCACAGGGAAAACAGGAGAGCTTCCCCGCCTCCTCTGGAATTCTAAGGACTTGTGCCACAGTGACAGTGCATCGACCACTTTCCCATAGACACAGCTCAGCACCCATGTTGCAAACGAACCATTTCTTTCTAAATTATTTATCGGTTTCACTCTCATACTTACATGTCAATTATGACTATAGTCTTAAATATAAGTAAATTTCTGTTTTAGGGAGTGATAAGTTTTGAGAAGTTTTACCTTTAACGAGTGTAGTCGTAAAAGCTTCCTCTTGATGGCACGTGCACTTTTCAAGGTTCACAGCTGCCAGTAGATGCAGCGAATGCCAGAGAGGTGGGAAGAAGGGGACGTGTTAGTTACTTTCTATAAAGGAAGCAAAACGGAGACTACGACTTAAAAGTAGGCAAATCGTATTATTTGTTTAGTTTGGTTCTGAACCTAACTTCTCACGGAAACAGGTTTCAGACACTTGTCTCAGTGAGCTATAATAAGAATATTCACCTTTTCTCCCCCAAATGCCAAAATATCATCGCATTGTCCTTTAACAAATATGCATTAGTCACATTTGATAACCTGCTCAAAATAGCAAGTACAATCTGTTTCTCTCCTTTTCCTTAATTAACCAGAAGTCTTGCTTCACAAGCATTAGGTTCCCTCTCCTCTTTTCCTCAAAAAGGTTGCCTAACGGTAAAGGATTTTAATCTTTTCTATTTAAGGAATTTGTGGTTTTAAGTTTAGCCTGCTGGCCTCTGTATTTATCATTGCTGAACTCAGCTCTTCTGATTGCTAGGAAGGTTTTCTAATGTTTCATTTTTCCGTCTTCCTTAAAAAGAACAACATTGCTCTATAAAGCCCCTAATGTTCTCACGGAGCAAATGGAAAGAATCTCACATCACTCTGAAACACATTATTCCCAATAGAAAATGTATAAATGGACTCTAAGCAATGTTACACTTTTCTCTATGAGTGATTTCCTTTAAATATATTCTACCACTTTCATATAGCCACCTGCCATTTTTGCTTTATTGTGGCCAGAAGATTTAAAGGCATTGCTTTTAAATATCTTGAAAGTTTTCCATTGATAAGAAAAGGTAGTAAAAGCACTTTCAAGTGAACAGTAACACACACATCACAAATCAGGCATTTTGATACCATCTAGGTTCACACCATGTAGTATAAGGAACTCCAGTGATTGTTATTTAGCTGGGATTCTAAGCTATGTAGAAGGGATGTGGGAAAAATTCAGGGTGGCTGTAGTTATTGAATAGGTCATGGGTTGTGTTGTATGTGCATGTGTGTGTGGTGGGGAGTGTGAGTGATTTAAATACAATATAGCCAAGCATAGCTTAGTTGTTGTATTATACAGAAGAACTAAACCAGAAAAAAATTGCAAATGTTTGTTAATTAAAGAATATTTCTCCTTTTATAGGTATGACACACAAGCTATTTACTTACAGTATATTATCAAAATGATTTCATCTTTTCCAAGAGAGATAATTTTATGGTCTCCATTCTATTTCACTTAGTCTAAAAGGCCACAGAAATAGATACCAACAAGATCTGAATGTAAGCATAGACCAGCAGTAAAGATTACTGTCTGAAGATCGAACAGGAGAGAACTGGGTTTGAAATCAAAGACTTGCCATTGATCAAACCTTTATTAGTCTAGGACAAGGGTTTATAAACATCTTCTCATCTTTCCTTTGGGTCCAAATGCAGCATGAGCTAAAATAAAATGATACCAGATTTGGAGGGTGCAGGAGAGGACCAACCATATCTATTCCTAGAGTTAACTATGCACCTGGCCTCTCGTTCTCTGTTCTTTTCTCCAAAGGGAAGAAAGGAGAGTCCAGCAATTCCGACCACGTGAGTTTAAAGACTATAGGGTAAACATTCATCTGGTTTTCATAGTCCTCAACAATATAGATGTACTGTGAAGAAATACCTTAAAATAGAGAGAGAGGTTGAAAAATACATGTGGATTTAGTGGCATTGGTTACATCTGACTTCGCATGCAAGGCAAGTTTTTTATTTATTTTTTTCTCTAGTTGTTTCTCTTCTCTTCATAGTAGTGTGTGAGTAGGTAGGGGTTTGGATGCATGTGGGAAAGGAAAGAAAAGTTCATTTTTAAATTATGCAATATATGCTAACGAATGGTGTGGCAAGATGGGTATTATGCAGAGGATTAAATGGGTACAACATGGGATGTTATACCATGCACGGCTCCAAAATAATAAACATAATTCTGTCGATTTTGATGAAAATGTTTTCTGGTTGCTTATTCAATTTCTGGCCATCATGCCTCCTTATAATTAAGATTATGTTGACCAAGAAGATCATGCAGAGGAGGTGGGCTATTCATTAAAGAATCCAATTTGGGGGAAAATAAAAGTTCCTGAAACAAAACATGTCATGTATGTATCAAGTGCTTTGCTCTTACTTATACTCAGTGGGCTACTGGGAAAAATAATGTCATAAGTAGTCAGAGCACATTAATATGGGAAGATTGAGAGATATTTTATCTATGGAGAAGGTGCATTAATCTTTATCTAAGAAATGTTGTGTTGGCAAGTTTATATTTTTCCCTAGAATATTTAGAAGAAAATAGAAGTATCAACCACATTCTTTAAACACAGCCATAGGCCACCTCTGCAAATGAGCAGCTCTAATGTGAAAACACTTTCAAAGTTCTAAATGAGTTGTCCCTGCGGTAATAAAGAGGGGACATTTTACAGTATGACAGTATGTAAGACAGCACTGTCAGCTGTAGTTTATTTAAAGCACGAGGCCTGTAACAGGAAAATAATGACTTTAATAAAATTTACTATTGACTTTGTAGGCTAAAATCTTTCTGTCATCAGGAATACAGAAAAACAACCTGTCTGAAAACCCTTCAGTTAAATATATTCCTTTAATATTTCAAAGCAACTTGATTTTTTTTAATATACACGCCACTTCAAAAGATACCGTAGTAGGGTGGAAATTAGTATCTTTAATAGAAAGTTGGTATTGCTTACATAAGGAAAAAATTGATAATGACCTATGACACTGTCAACTGAAAGCAACATTTGAGGAAACTGCAAATGCTGTTAATGCAATTCCTTGAAATACTGTATAAAGCTGTGTCACAAATGAATGATTTATAAATTACCCGATGTCCTTCTCATCTGAAGGATATCTTTTAATCACGCAGTATAGTGTCTCTCGGTAAGAGTGCCAAAGAGCTTGCTGCTGGGTATACGTGAAAATCTACAGCATGTTAACGAGGTTGGGGTCATTTCTGAAAATTGGAGAAAGTGGGAAAACATATGGCCTGATTTTACTCTCCAGCCAATTTGATTAAATGTGGTATAGATTGTTTGTGGTGTGTAAGAGAGGTCATGCCCATTATATGAAAAGCTGAAGAAATTCCATTCCTTTAATGTTTTACATAGTTAAAATAAACTGTGGTAAAAAGTTTCCCAACAGTGTATGACAGCTCAATTTAGAGGTGAAGCCTTTTAATAAAACCTCATGAAATGAATACTTTGGTTTATGCACTCTGTTTGTGTTTCCCACTGGAGTGCTTAGCATTATGAAGCTGCGGTTACTTGCTTTACTACTGCAGAATAACATCATGAAAGGAGAGACCAAAGCTTTGTATCAGAAAATATCCAGAGTGAGTAGAAATGCTGATAGAAGAACCTTAATTTCAAGCTAAACTGCTTTCCTATTTGCTTTTAACACACTATGGTAAAGTATATTGGCTTGAATTACAGGATATTATTTAAACAAAGGGAAAAATCCACAGGGGTTTTTACACATTAACCTATATCTTATTTAAAGGGAAATTATGAAGCTTAGAATTATATACTAGTAAATTTTTCTAAACTTTAATAAAATAAGAACTTTAAACGGAACTATGCTTTTCTGAATTAAGTATATATGTTGGTATTATTTAGAATAGGGGAAAGGCAACGGAAAAAATAAAAAGCAGTTCATTTGTATAAAGATTCTGGCACCAACACTCCATGTGGAGACAGAATTCTACTTCGATACTATCTAGGATCTCAAAAGCAATTCCTAGGGGAGCTAGCATGGTGCCTTAAACCAATTAAATGTTTGATATATTAGCATTAGCAGACATAACTGTTTTCAGGAGCAGTCTTCATTCTGATCCTCTTTCTTTCTAGTTGTGCTCTCTGACTCACTTTGAGACTGCCCCTAATGTCAGGAATGAAATCAAGAAATTCAATCCATTGTTCCACTGACCATTACAACCCTAAGGTCTTCTAGAATTTCTGAATATTTGGCCTGACTGCAACTACTGTAAGATTTCATTATTTATTTTATTTTACACATGTGAATGTCAGCGGAGTTTTGAGCATGGCACGCAGATTGATGTAAATCATATGGATGCTTACGCAATTAGATAGCTCCAGCCCTCCTGGGGAAATATGGTTACCTTACAATATGCATCAGGTGATTTTGAGGATATATGTTGCCATGGGTAAGGTACCATGTCCTGAGATATGTGACTTCTGTTCTCTGGGTACTTACTAACTTCTCAGTTACACCATGTGGGAGCTAGTAGTCATGATTTAGTTTTGCTCTGACAGTCTTTAATGACTTGGGAATATAGCTAATAGCCAAACTGTTAAGTGAGGAAAACAACTATCTATTCCTTAGCTACTCTGGGAGACGCCAAGTAGACTGATTCTTAATTATGCCTACTCACCCAGGAGAGAGATAGGTAGCATATAAGGAGATCTCTTTGGTTATAAATAGGATTGACATTACTGTTTAAGAAAGTTAGTTGATGGCAATACAAATGTGAATGTGTTGCTTTTCTGCGGTTTCAGGGCTTTGTTCTCTGGGAAAACAGAGAACAGCAGAAAGACTATATTGAAAGCTCCTAAGGATTATCCTCATTTCGTCTCCTAAGATTCCTTGGTTCCCAGATTTCCACATAGGTTCAAATAACATAATGATTCTGCTCCTCAGTTCAGCTCTAATTTGATCTACTCTTCTATATTTAAGTATAATTTTAGACTGGACCACTTGAGGCAACAGCAACAAAAGAGTCTCTCATAAATCGATCACATTAATAGAGACCAAGAAAAGCCTTTGTTTTGTTTACTCTTTTTTTTTTTTTTTTTTTCTTGCTAGAAATCAGAGTCTCACTTTGTTGTCCTGGCTAGAGTGAGTGCCGTGGCATCAGCCTAGCTCACAGCAACCTCAGACTCCTGGGCTCAAGCAATCCTACTGCCTCAGCCTCCCAAGTAGCTGGGACTATAGGCATGCGCCACCATGCCTGGCTAATTTTTTTCTATATATTTTTAGCTATCCAATTAATTTCTTTCTATTTTTGGTAGAGACGGAGTCTCGCTCTTGCTCAGGCTGGTCTCGAACTCCTGAGCTCAAACAATCTGCCCGCCTCGGCCTCCCAGAGTGCTAGGATTACAGGCGTGAGCCACTGTGCCCAGCCAACTTTGTTTATTCTTTCAGTAAGTATTTATCGTGTTCTGTTTCCCAGACACATGTTAGAACAGTGACCCAACCAAAGCCCTTATCCCAAGGGAGCTTATTTTTCCATTGAACTCAGGCAATAAACAGATAAACAAGTTAATATATGTTTCTAGGTGCTGAAATGAGCTATGAGGAGGGGGGAAGCAGATTAAAAAAAATAGGGCCGGGATGGGGAAGAGTAGAGAGTAAAGGCGGATAAAAAAGGAAGTTAGAGACTGGCACATAGCCTTGACACGAGGCAAGATGGTCGTGAGGGTGGAACAAAGCCACCATCTGATCCCACAGGTCCTTCACTTGGTCAGAAAGAGAAACTAAGAAATCCATCTTCAGGATTCTGTCAATAATCCCATCTAAAGTAAAAAATGTCAAACCTGCCAAGAGATATGTCTATGTAAAAACAGCTTTGTTTAAATTAACATTCAGGCCAAAACAGTTAATTTGGGTTACATTATTCCCAATCTAATCGCTAATCATTTAAAGTGATCGGGTTGTGAGGATTATTGGCACATCATAAGAATGAGGTTTCCAAAATACATATTACAGTTTTAGAGATTATAGATAAAAGGCCCTGACACAATCCTCAAATGTTATTGTAATAGATTTTGTTAAAAAGAATACATTACTAACCATATTACCAATCCATGAGATTTCAATATCGAACCACCCGAAGCCCAACTGCTTTGCAATGAATTAAGGGCAGACCGGAAGGCTGGGAGAAAGAAGACCTGTGCTTAAGTCACAGCTCTGATTGGGGAAATTTATTTTGTTCTCTTACTTCCACCTTCCAAAATGACTCTTGATTGTGAAATAAGTCTTTAGATACTACAGGATAAAGGGAAAACAAGGATAGATTCACACATTATATGTGTGTCTCATCTTTTACTCTGGGAGCGTATATATTGTAATTTGAGTTAAGTTTGGTTTAGAAGCTTGAGATGTTTGAAGTAGAGAAAAAAAATGCATTCAAACTAATTCAAAAAATGTTTTTAAAATGCTACCTAGGCTTTGGGGAAGCTAAGACAACTTTCCTAGTCTTGAAAAGCATGTGACCAACAACTGGGCTCAATCGCTACTTGGTGTTGAGACAAAAGCAGAAAGAATTTAGATGTGGTACCTCTCAGCCTATATTGGGAGAATCTAACTCTTTCATAACACTGAAAGGAAAAGGAAAGACTTTACTATTTGAAATTTGTAATTATTTCTGTAATAGAAAAATAGCTCACTCATGTCTCACACATTTTCTTGTCATATTTGTTATAATGCATATTTACCTATGTTTTTTGAATTACCTCCGTTGATAGAACCCATAGCTTTAATGCAGTTTAATATCCCCTGATATTTGTTTTTTGGTAAATAAACCAAAAGCCAAGAAATATATAGCCCAAATCCAAAATTGCTTTTATAAGAGCAACAAGAACGATACTAACATATTGGTTAATTGTTAAGTAGATTTTTTAGAAATTACATTGCCTCTTTAAAAATAACAAATGTAAGATGCCACCATTATCTGTACTTTCCAGATGAAGTGATGAAAGATTAGAAAGATTAAGTATTTTGCACTAGGTCACACAGCTAGTAAAAAACACCAGTGAGACTTGAACTAGCTCTCTCAGACTTGAAATCATACTGTTTAACCAATTAATATGCTACCTTGGATCATATATAAGTTCGTATTAGCATTTCCAATGTGAAATTCCTTACGGGTATTAGCTGTAAAGTTGGATTTTTTTAAGTGAACAAGAAAGATTTTCTTAAGTGAACCCTATTAATCCTTATAAAAATGGTAACATATTTGAGTCTAGATATAAATACCTCAACCAGAAAGCATGGGTACATTATTTATCACAAAACTACTGAAAAAACATAGATGGGAGCTTAGTTTTCTTGATAGAGGTAGGACTTTCCTCTAAGGCACATTTTTGCAAATTTGCAAAGGTGGTTTTACCACAGTGATTGCGGAAGGGGCAGTATTGGCATTTAAATAATGGGGACCAGGATGCTATATGCCTTCAGTGAATAGGACAGTCCCACAGAATGAAGTATATTGTCTTACATTTTTCAAAAATTTTAAATATATCATGAGAAATCCATATAGAGAAAGTAAATTATTGATGATTATCTGAGCCTAGAAATCATCATCATTTGACATGTGCACAGTATTTTACATAGACTGAATTTTCCAGAAATGTATTATAGTGAAAATCTATGAGAGATTTTACTTTGTTTAGTTTGGAATTTTATCAAGAGTTGTTTACCATATTTGGAAATCTTGTCACCGATGATAACGACACTCATGATATTTGAGTCACCAGTCTCCATTTGTATCATTCTTGCTTTATAGCTGCCACATATGAACATGAAATAAGGAATATTTGGAGGTTCTTTAAAGAGCATTATAAGAAAATGTTATTAAGTAGCAGAGATACATGAAATGCAGGTATGGCATTAATGAAGGCTCTAAGCATGTTATAACTCATATTCATATTTAAATTCATTTATTGTGCAATGATAAGAAATATTGTGAAGATTATGTATTGGATTTATTTACTTACTCTTCTGTGGCCAAAGGTTTTCCACTCTTATTCTGATACTGCCCATGGTGGTCTATGACATACCTTTATCTCATATTACAATTCCTTACTCCAACCCATCCTCTATCCCCTATCACCTATTAAAGACTAGAATTCTCATGGTCTAGAGAATGACTATGAGTCTGACTATGTAACTTGACATATGGTGGGAATTCAAGGTAGATGATAGATAGATTTTGTATGATTCTTTAACACACAAGTGTGTGTTGTGTGTGGATGGGGAAGGGTTGGTAAAAACAGGGTCTTGCTGTATTACCTAGGCTGGTCTCAAATTGACCTCAAGCCTCGGCCTGTCTCGGCCTCACAAAGTTCTGGGATTATAGGCATGAGCCGCCACACCCAGACCACCCTGTGTTTTAATATAGGAAATTATTTTATAAAAATACCATACCTCTATATTTTGAAGGGACATTATCCCTGCATAAATTAAGTTCATTTCCCACATTCTCTTATCCCATATAAATAAATCCCACTCATTAGAACTTATCCTAATTTTTTAAAAATTCTAGTGTCTACATGGTTGTTCTGCTCTTTTACTTCCCTATACTTCCTACACAGAATGCCATTTTGAAATATCTATTATAAAAAGGAGATATTGGGTTGAATAAGGTGGAACCATTGGGCTGGACTCAAAAGCAAAAAAAAAAAAGGTAGTTAATATTTTAGAGTCTTCTTACTTGTAAGAAAGTCTTGCTGGATTTTTGTCTTTTAACTATTGATGTAAAGAAAAATAGAATGATATGGAGAAAAATGTACAGAGTTGACACTAAATATATGCCTTTGTAAGGGTCACAGTTGATAATCAGTTATGTAGAAGACATTGTATTACTCTATTTACAAGGTATGCCATTTTGTATTATTTGAGCATTCAGATGATAATTGTAAGACTCTACATTACATATGTTAACAAATACTCCCTCAGTGACATTTATAAGATTTCAGGTCTGGCTTCCACAATTTTCTATGATAGAGATACATAGGGAAACAACAACGTTCTTTTAAAAATCAGATATTTGAGATATAAAATATAGAAGTATGCTGTATTTCTTAATTTTCAAATTTAGACTAGCTCTATTGAAACAGATGTAACTTTAAAAATGGAAGCATGTGAATATAGCAAGCAATTTTGCAACTGATAGCTGAGAATGCACTAATCTATTTAAATATATTTTCCTTTTATCAATCTATGGGATTCTGGAACCTGGTTATCACTTCAAAACGATAAAATTTGGATGGCACTATTTGAGCAGTCTCAAATCTTTGACCCTGCCTTGGCATGCAGTTGCAGGATAAAGTTAGCTTCACTTTCCTTAAATGAACAGGAGCAGACTTTTTTCAATCCCTGCTCATTACCCCTAGAATCATTTTGAGCCAATTCACAGCCACCACTTTGCTGTATATCACTCTAAATCATGGGTATAAAAAATAGTTTGGAGGGGAAAAAATTTTAAACGGTAGCAAAATGTCAGTTTCAAGGGGTGTTAAAAGGAAATTTAATCAACTTTCAACACATTGAACACCACCTTGGCATTAGACATCATAGATTTCCGTCTTACCTCCCAACTTCTGAGGCTTATTATTAAATACTTTCACAGCAGCAAGATCACAAAAACATTAGACTGCTTGCTTACAGGTATATCCGACTTAGTAAACTTAAAGGGACACTACCAAGGCTGGTAAAGCTGAAATTAGACCTATCGGCTTTACTGTATTCTGAAGCTTGGGCGTGCACAGTACGCTATCTGATTCACTTTGCCTGCCAGCTTTGTTCTCTTGAGCCAGCAGGAGGGATTGACACTTAGGAGAATCTTTCTCTTTTAACCTGCATGCTGCCCCTGACAGCTAAACTGGGCAAATGGAGGCTGGCAGACAGCTAGGACTCTAGGTTTGTTGTTCGTGGGTAGCTTAGAAATTGGCATTTTAGCCATGCACTACCTCACAATTTGTTCAAGATTAAAAGAATTATTTAAATTATACATAGCACTGGCTACATAATTTGTGGGACCCAGTACAAAATGAAAACTCAGGGTCCCTGCTCCCAAAATTAAGAATTTCAAGAAAGCAATAGCAAAGCATAAACCAAGTGAAGGACCTTTTAAACACCCAGTCACAGGTTGTGCACCCATAAAGCTGGCTATAATTATACAATTGTTCTTTGACCAATAAGCACTTAATATATTTGCAACAGAAAACATATCAGTGTGGTTGCATTAATAGCTTAACAATGAGTGTATGTAAAGCATACAGAAATAACTTACTTTTAATGAACTCTTCCTTAGGTATGAAGCAGGCCTAGGGCAAGGAAAAAGGGGTCTTGAAAAACAGAAACATTTTTTAAATTTTAAAATATCATCCATAACTTGGACGGTTTCAAATTTGACTAACATACAGTTACATTGAAGTCTATCAACATCATATTTCTGAAAAATCCTGAATAATGGAATGTTAATTCCTTTAGAATTTGTGTTCTGAAATTTTAGAATAAATGATGAAAAATATAAAATTTTGGTATGAATATTTTAAAATTTTGGTATGAATCTTTTTTCCCATTTGTGGGAAATTTTTAAATCCTCTCCCAACCAAAGAAATCTAAGAACTGAGGAACTTCTTAAGAATACAGAAAATTGTAAATTTTATTTATTTTCTGTCCAATGACTTGAACACTGGCTTTTGAGGATATTTGTAAACTAAATTCAGTCTTTCAATGCTCGATAAATTGCGTATTTACCAAAGCCAAACCACTCATTTATTCATTCAGCATCCATTGATTATTTGCTATGTAAAACACTGTGAACTTTTTTTGGTAATCTCATTTCTTATAAATATGTCATCTTTTTACTAATCAAAAATAATATTCTTTAGGAATTTCATAAATTCAAACAATACACTAAAGTTTTAAGATCATTGGGGAAAGCTAACATAATCAGCTTTTAATTATATTAATTGTATACTTCATTTCAATCTAAATATTCTTACTATTTCATGTCTTTATAAACAGTTGATATACACTACAATGCAGAAATTTTGATAGAGGCTGAGATGTTTTGCTGTATGGTCAGGGAAATAAAACGTGTACTCATTCAATAAAAAAAAAACTCTTGAACACCAACTATACATAGATGTAAAGATAAACGGCATATCTCCTGGTTAAATGAGAGCACATTTTTTTGTGAGAGAATAGACAAAGTCTTGTGGAGAAATAGACGGAGTTTAATGTGGAAATTACCCTGATAAAGATACTGATAGGATTTTGTGAGGACTTGAATGAAGGGAATTTAACTGATACCGAGGCCTTAGGAAAGGCTTTACGAAGGATTCCATACTGACCCAGGACCAGACCTAAGTCTTGAAGAATGAGCAGCCATTAGTTTGGCAGAAAACATGAGAAATGTATCAAGAGGTAGCAGAAGGTATAAAAACACAGATGTGTACAAGGGCCTGTCACCATCCAGGGACTAAAAGGTTCTTGTGCCTGGAGGTCTGCAAAGGTGTGGGAGAAGTTAAGACCCTAGAAACGGACAGAAGGCAGAACATGAAGGGATTTTTGTTCCACTAAGAAACTTGAACTTTATTTTGAAGGTTTGAGTGAATCATTAACAGATTTATTTATTTCCTCATGATTATTAAATCAATATATGCTTATTTTTAAAAAATTGTAAATAAAGTAAAGCAAATGCCACTTCTAAATGTTAAATAAGGGATTGGTCTAACCATATTTGCATATTGGAAAGAGTACACTCATTTAAAAGTATGAGGATGGATTGGAATAAGATTGGAGTTAGAGAAACTAATTTTACAAAGCTTTTTGGGGGACACTATAAGCTGTGACAAAAAGACCCTAAAATCAATGTTTTAAATGAAGTAAAAGAGTATTTCCCTTCTAGCTAACAATCTAAAAGCAAAGTGATTTTCTAGGGCAGGAGACAGCCATACTCCATAAAGCCTTCCAAGAACCCAAGTGGCCACTGATGCATTTTTTTACTATTTCCCAGGAGTAGGAGGAAACAGAGTCCAGAAGAAGTAGATTTCTTTCTTAAGAAATGTCCTAGAATTTATACACAACATTTCTGTTCACAGACTATCAAATTGAACTTGGGCTCATGGTCAGCCACACCCTGCAAGACAGGCTAGGAAATATAGTCACTCATTGATTACCTGTGAAAACAGCAGGTGAAAATGGGTACTGCTTGAAAATTTAGAAGTCTACACAAGGAAGGGCAACATAGTAAACTGTGAAGGAAATACCAAGTGGCTGAACTAAGGTAGTGGTATGGAGAATGTAGAAGAAGAAATAGTCTTAGTAAGAAGAAAGGGAAGATTTTTCTGGATTGTGTAGAAACATGTACAAAGGTAGAGAGCGAGGGATATGTTTAATTGTCAGGAGAGATAATACAATTATACTTAGGCTAATATGAAATAAAGAATCAAATAATGATTTCAGACATTTTGGATATAGAAATCTGGTGCCGCAAGGAGAAGCTAGGGCTAGAGATATAGACAGGAGAGTCATCAGAATATGGACAGTAACTGGAGCCAGGGATCTTGATGGGGTGTCCTAATGAGTAAGAGAGCAGAAACTAAGACCAGACCCTGGGGAAACACCAGTGAAAGAAGGATGATAGAAGGGTGCAAGAAGGACCTGCTGAGGAGATTGAGAAGTAGTGGCCAGGGAAGTAGGTAAACACAGCTACCCAGTAAAGTAAATATTAGATACCTCTGCCAGAGAGCTAGGTAAAACACAAATACACCTGAAGCCACCCGTGTTAAGCAGGAGAATCAGTGTAACGATAAAGGGTGTAGAGTCAGATAGCTCTGGGTTTGAACTCCTCACCCTTTAGTACTGTATCAACCCGGATATATTCTCATTTCATTCATTAACTCAACATAAATTTATTGAACTCTTAGTAAGCGCTAAGAACTGTGCAAAGCTCTAGGAATACCATGATTTTTTTTTTAAGAAAAGGTGTGATCTGTATCCTTTTGGAATTTACAGATTAATGGGGAGACAAATGTTAAACAAATAACCATAAAAATTATACAAATAAATATGTGTATGTGATATAGGCTAAGAGATAAAAGCATAGATGTTATAAGAAATTATAAACATCATCACTTGTATAATTGGGATAATAATAAGGCTTCTCTCGAAAAATATCATAAGGATTCAAAGTGATTATACATAAAAAGTAACATTTTGGTTGACTCATATTAGTTGCTCAATAAGTTGTTTGATCTTACTACTATTAATATGTTTAAAGACAGAAATAAATAACATAAAATCTAAATAAATTGAGATAAATGAAGTTATTTATTATGTTACTAACAATCTTCTGCTGAACTTCTATCATTGAAGTAGAGAAAGTGCAAAGATTATAAATGATTGGTATACATGCACATTGTTTCTGTTTTACAGGCAACAAACAGTAATAACAATAGTTAATATTTAGTGAATCATTAGCATGTGACAAGCTTTACATGCATTACTTCATTTAATGTTTATTGCTATCCTATGAAATTAGAGCTCTTATTATCCTTTTCTTACAGTTTAAGAAACTAAAACTTAAAGAGATTAGGTAACTTGCCCAATGCCACATAGCTTGTAGTGTCAGCCAGGGTTGTTTTTTTGTCACCTAGGCTGAAGTGCAGTGGTGAGATCATAGCTCACTGAAGCCTCAAACTCCCAGGCTCAAGCAATCCTCCTGCCTCAGCCTCCCAAATAGCTAGGACTACAGGTGCACGCCACTGGGCCCCACTAATATTTATTCATTTATGTATTTTGTAGAGGCAGAGTCTGGCTATGTTGCTCAGGCTGGTCTCAAACTCCTGGCCTCAAGCAATCTTCCTGCCTTGGCCTTCCAGAGTGCTGGGATTACAGGTGTGAGCCACTGTTCCCAGCCAGCCAGGGATTTAATCCAAATCCTTTCTGAGTCCAAAGGCCTTCCCGTAAGCATTATACCACTTTCAGATAGACTCTGAACTGTATCAGACTGCTTGTAAAACTGGTAACACTATTCATTATCACTTCTCAATGATAATGTTGGTAAAATGGAGACTTGTTTGTTTAATATCTATTTCATTCCATGCTATTGGGTGGCTCTTGATCTATGCCTGATACTGGACTAAGGGCTAGAAATGAAGCAACAATGAATGAGATATATATCATCGTCCTCAAGGAATTCCCAGTCTAGGTAGACATTATAAATAGAAGAAACACCTAAGCATTTGATTTTTAAAGTAGTCACAAGACTTTCTTACAAGGTGGTTTTAGTTTTCCTAATAGGGAAGCAAATAGAAAACCAGTAATAGAAGGACAAATAACCAACAGAAGAAAAGGGAATGTAACCTAGGAAATAAGTAAATGGAACAATGGTGGCAATAATAAACTCTACTCTCTTAACAAAGTATCTTTTCAGGATCTGTTATACATTAGGTATCTTGTTATGCTCTGGAAATAAGGTTATTAAAATGATATTCTAATCTCCATGAGTTCACAGTCTGCCATTGAGTTTGAAATAACAATCATGTAATGGCAGCAAGTTTAAGTTCATGAAAGCTTAATCTGAAAAATCAGATCCAAATTATTGATTGTCTTATATGATTCGAAATTTTTTCTCTGATATAGCCTAATCAAAGTTATATGTTCAATTTTTAAACTGATACACACACACACACAAAGATTTCTTTGATAGTTTTCATAGTTGTAGATAAATTAAGTGAACGTGTTACTAATATTTTTAACAGTTGAAAAAGTGACACTGTTGATAGATTGTTTTCATTATATCTCATACTCTTCTTGGAATAAACCCCACCCCTCTTCCCGCCTGACAGTAACCATTCTTCTATGAAGAAATCCACCATAAAAGCAAAAATGCAGTAAGATAA
>NW_012153951.1:3585134-3588853 GCF_000956105.1 Propithecus coquereli
AACGATGAAATTTACCAATTTTTCTCTTTGCCAATTGTTATATCAAGAACCTAAGACAAAAATCTGAAAAAAAAGAGTGTAGAATGTTCTGTGTATTATAAATCTTTTAATTTAACCTAACAGGTTTATATAAACCTACATACATATATGTGCACACACATATATACACAAACACTCACATATGTAGAGAGAGAGAAAAAGCAATCCTGTGCTAATAATTTAAATTCATACTGGTTTTTCAATCAACTAAGACTGCTTTTTTCTTTCTCATATGTTCTATTGTTAACACTTATTTTATGTATTCTGTACTTGGCCTAGCACAATGCCCTGAATATAATAAGAACTAAATAAATATTTGCCAAATTAAATTGTGCTGCTGAATACATTGACCTAACTGCAGGAATTGCTATTTATTTCCAGCAATTTTATCCCCAATTTGACCCATTATTCCTATCTTTTAAGATTTGGTAGGGGGGAATCATGGAACTTTCTGCTAATGTGTTAGTTCTTCCTCTCAACTTCAAGATATCTATAAATTTGATTAACATATCATCCTGCGTCCTCAAACAAATCAGTAGCAAAAATGCTGATATACTCTGAGATATTCTGTTAGAGATATACCTTTAAGGTGATAATGTTTTCATAATCAGAACTCTCAAAAGGCAATCATTCTGCCATTAAACTATTTGATTATCTTGCTCATACATTCCCTTCTTGTTCAAAATTTGGTTGCTATTGGGAATTTCAGCTTAGTTAGGGCAACCCCTTACCATCTCTGTTGGGGGCAGAGAAGGCAATTGACTAGCTCTTACCAGTGGAATGGGTTCACATGACTTCAGGCTAAGGAGCTTAAAAAACAAGTGTTTTTTCGTTCAGCTGGCTTGATGTAAGCCCACATAGTGAACTTAAGAGTCATTTGTTGAAGCTAGATGAACCATAAGATGGAAGGAGGCTGGTTCTCTAAACTGTTCCATAAGAGAGCTGAGCACTCATAAAGAATAACTCTTTTCAATTCTACACAAGCAAAAAGCAAACACCAATCATCTTTGAGCCACTGGATATAGTTTTTATTTGTTTGTTACAACTAGTATTATTCTGCTAATATGGCTGTCCATGCAAGTGCCTTTCCTTAATATTTCATCCTTGCTGACAGAGCCCACCTTCCTCTACAGAGCCCAAAAATTCCAGATCCTCATTTTCCCAGTACTACTTTGGAGTGAGAGCATGGGCCTGTGATCCATTTCTAGACAACCAGACCAAAACAGACTTTGCTTGTAGCTTTGGGGAGAGAAACGTCCTGATAAAAAGAAAATGCTTCTTAAAGAGCCTCCAGAGCTTTTTGTGTAGTTACCTGTTGCTGCAACAACAATCTTACTTTGCATGAGGGAAAGTCCAAAGACAAAGGCCATAAAATGGCAGAATAGAAGGTACAAAGTGGCCTGGGTCCTTGCAGATATCTTTAAACCAAGAAAACAACTATGTGTTTGAAGCTCTGTACTTAATTCTCAGTCTAGTAAGACCATCATAAAATGATCAGTTAGTCTATCATGACTTATTTTTATTGAACATTTTATGTTCCCTTGTAATTCCCTCTTTCTTATTCTAATTTTCTGTCAATACTTTCAAAAAAATAATTCTAAAGTTGTGTTCAAAATCAATTTCAAAGTCAATGGTATAAAGTTGGTTAAATCCACCTTCTATAAAAACGGGATATATTTGATTGTTATCAGTGATCCTATGTCTAAAGACCTGAAATTTATTTACTCAACTTTAGTTCAGTTTGCTTTCTTCAATAAACCCTCCATTATGATCACAGGGGCTAGAACGACATTTCAGTTTAGTAGATGATCAAAAAGAATGAAGTCTTACCTCTATGGAAAGAAGTATGAAGATACGTCAAAGAATTAAAAGTAGATCTACCATTTGATCCAGCAATTCCACTACTGGGTATTTACCCAAAGGAAAAAGAGACATTTTATAAGAAAGACACTTGCACTTGAATGTTTTTAGCAGCATGATTCACAATGGCAAAGATGTGAAACAACCCAAGTGTTCATCAATACAGGAATGGATCAATAAAATGTGATATATGTATACAATGGAGTATTACTGAACCATAAAAGAAAATGGTAAACTAATACCTTTTGTAACAAACTGGATGGAACTGGAGTCCATCCTTTTAAGTGAAGTATCACAAGAATGGAAGAACAAAAACCATATGTGCTCACTACTAAATTGAAACTTTCAGATCAACACTCATGTGCACCTATGGTAGTAAAATTCAACAGAAATCAAGCAGGTGGGTGGGGGAGGAGGGGATGGGTAAATTCACACCTCACAGGTACAATGTACACTATATGGGTGATGGACACACTTATAACTTTGACCCAAATTGTACAAAAGCAATTTATGTAACCACAACATTTGTACCCCTATAATATTCTGAAATTTTAAAAAATTACACATTCAACATTAAAAGATTCATTAAATTATGGTGCATTTATATGGAGGAATATTGTGCAGCCAATAGAAATAATGACTTATAAATACAGTCTTATTCCAAGCCATGTGGAGTCTAGAGGATGGCACAAATATTATTAATACTTACTATTGGATCACTTTGAGTCAGCTTCAAGTCCACTTTGTACAGGCACCGAGGAATTCTTTTAATTCACTCCTACTTCCCTTCCTTGCACTTCCCCTTCTCCATTCTGGATTCATTTTGTTTCCACTCCTCCTCTCCTTGATAAAAATCCTTCTTGCCCAGGATATGCACCTTTCCATAGTTCACCTATAAGATAAACAAACCTTTCTCATATTTAATTCTGTTGGCCTCTGGTAGTACAATCCTCCCTACAGGACCGAAGATGTATGTGGGAAAAAAGAGAGGATATAGCCCACGAATCCTATTCTCTTATAATGAATTTTTATATAATGTGTTTTGGAGGGCAGGAGGAAGGGCTCTGGTAAAACTTTTGAAGCATGTGAGTTTGTACAGAAGTTTTGAGAAGAAAAGGCCCTGAAACAGTGTTTCTGACCATTACATTTATTTTGTCATATAAGTACAACTCAACATTCTGCACTCATTATTGTATGAGTGAATATTGTATTGAAAAAAGGCCTTTCTATAGAATGTGACATCGCACTACCAAACAACAGCCATTGTCTACAATTATATTCAACAACTTGCAGTGGGGAAGGTCCTGATGTTTTTCATTGAGAAAAATTCAGTATTTTCAGAAATGTATTAATATCTTATAGGCTTGTATTCAGTGAATATTCTAATCAGTTTAGCAACCCCAATTAAATCAATCCCTTAAATTTAAATTAATTTGCAGAATATAAAACAATTCTCCAAAATGTAACAAATTTCTCGTATATTTGCTAGATATTTTAGAGGATATAAAGATTGATAACACATAGTTCTTACCCTCAAGAAACCTAAAATCTAGCAAATAAAATAGGAGGTATTATATATAAATATAATCTAAGGGAGAAAGAGCTAAATCATTAGATTGAGAAGAAATAGTGTGTTGGGAACACAGGACTAGCAAGGTAAATTCTAAGTATGAGGGACAGAGAGAAGTCGGAGGAGGCCAAGGTAAACTTTGACCTAGATTTTAGGGTTTTTTTAACAGATTACTGTGATGGAGGTGGGATGTTATTCCAAGAAAGGGAAAATTGTAAAGACAACCTTCAAATAGTAAAGTAAAGACAGA
>NW_012153951.1:3599858-3602106 GCF_000956105.1 Propithecus coquereli
TTTTTTTTTACTCCTTTGGTGATTAGAAAAACACATTATTTAAAGAAATACCATTTTTACAGCATTCTTTTTAGAACCACTTTCTGTCCAGTCTATCCCTTATGCAAACACTTAAATTCCAACCTACATTCCATTCTATTTCCCACCTATCATTTCCCTATATTTTTGAGAGGTTTTTTTCTCTGGCTTACATAATTCCAGACTCTAGTGATAAAGTATGGGTCTGTACTCAATGCACAAAATGGATAGTCATACTCATCCTGCTAACTTGCCTTTTTCTTTTTTTTTTTTTGCCTGTAATAATTTTGATGATGCCAACAATTCCTAATAGATATAATCATTGCTCAACTTCCCATGTCACTTCTAAAGGAGGATCTAGGGTCAAGGCTCTGCTGAAGGCAGGTGCCACATTTTGTGTTATGCTTGGTCAAAAATAATACAATAAGAACGGCAAGAGGTTGAGGTGAGGTCATAGGAAGTCAAAATCCATTTGCAAGTCTAAATTGCAAGGAAATAGAAACAATGACTAAATAGAGAAGCTGGTCTTCAGAGAAATTTTAAAGTGAAATATGGACTCACTGAAAGAGAGAGAAAAACAAAGGGATGCAAAGGGACAGAGAGTGAACAAGGCTTTGCAGACCCTAGGAGAAGTATTGGAAGAGATGTATCCTTTCCTGATGACTTTTGTCTTCCCATTCCAATATATGTCTCCTCTTAGTAAACTCCTTTTAACTTAAGGTAATCTGAGTCATTGCTCCTTGCAATTCATAAAAACTTTAACAAAAATAATAACTGTGGACTATCAAAAGTGAGTATTAAAGTGTTAAGTTAAATTGGAAAATCATAGAGCCATAAACTATAGATATCATCTTGTACAACCTTAAAATACAGGAAATAAAGGCTTAAAAATTATAATTGGGCTGAAAATGACATGGTAAATATTATATTACAAATGTACACGGGCAGTCTGTGTGAAACATTGTAATGAATTTTACTGATATCCTTTAGGGTAGACATCAGCACAGCCTTTTCACAGATGAGGAAATACAGTTATCTGCCCAAGATTACAAGGCTAACGTAGAAAAAATAGGAATCTTTTTTTTCTAGTAAACTTAAACTCTATGTAAATAAGTTAATAAGAGCATGTTGATGTTCATGAAAGAGAGTTGAAAGAATTTGTTCTGTTACCATAGCATGTCACCCCTCCAAAACTAACCAAAGATAAGTAGTTTCAGAAAAATGATACCACTCATTTCTAGAAAATGTTTCTATTTTTTACATCTATGGAAGAGATGCACTCCAAATTCCCATAGTAATTTGGTTTTGATGATAATGAGGATAAGGATGATGATGATGAATCATGGGGGAGGTGGTGATAGTAGTGGTGATAGGGATGAGGAATCCCTAAATGCCTACTAAACATTTCAAAGTTGGTGTTCCTCAAGCACCTCACTTGGCATTTCCAAAACCAAAATCATCTTCCAACCCAAATAAGCACTCTGACTACAATTCCCAGGCCCAGAAAGTATGACTTGTTCTTGCCTCCTCTGCTTAACTCATCCCTGACCTATAAACAATCACCAGTCCTTCATACAATCTGTCTTCTAAATGTATCTTGCACCACCCAGCCATGCCCATACCTGCACCCACTGCCGCTAAGCAATCTGCATGTCTTTTGAATGTCTGAGTGGATCTTCTAACTAGGTTCCTTACATCCACCCTCCCAATCCCAAGGCAGAATGCTTATTGATTCCTTTTGTCTATGGGCAGAGTGAGCTCTCTAAAATGAAATCTGATCATTTCACAGTCCTGCTTAAAATGAATCAGTGGTTAAAATCCACAGTCCTTGATGTGAATTACCAGTCTTCATGTGGCTCTCTCACTCTACTCTAACCTCACTGTAGCCTTTACAAACCCATGTGTAGTTACCCAGATATACTACACTATCTCAGAACCCTACAAATTAGAACTGTCAATTAAAAGCAATAGTACTATTCCATTACTGATAATAACTACTACTACCACTATTCCTTTTCCTCCTCTATCCATCAATGTCAAAAAAGTCAAATTAACTTTTATTCTCTCATGTATAAAGTTCAGAAGTAGTCATTTCAGGTGAACTATGGAATAAAGGATCCACACTTTCTTTTTCTTAAAGCTCTACCATCCATCTCATGGTACAAAATTGCTCCTTAATTTCCAGCCATTGTTTTTAACAGGAAGAAGAAAGAAATAAAATTCTCCACTA
>NW_012153951.1:3602156-3603635 GCF_000956105.1 Propithecus coquereli
TAGGGCAAAGGATAGGATACAATTCCCACTAGTGTGAAGGAATTTGTGGTATAGATTATGATAGGTCCTTTTAAAACATCAGTTTATTACTTGAAGTTCTCGGAAAAGGCAAGGGAAAAGAAAGATGGAAAACGATGAGGAAAAAGAGTATTAACATACAGTACATAAAATACATTCCTTAATCAGCCATCCATATTTATTAGATTTTTAAAAAGCATCCAGTGCCTTAAAAGGTTTTTGAAAGCTGCGCTATTTTTAATAAAGTCTCATGTGAAGCACCAAATAAGCTCTTAAAAAGCCTGGAAGTGCAATTCCATTCAATTTCTATCAGTAGGAATCGCCCAGGTGTGATGTGCTTCATGCAGCGCACACCCAGGGAATGAGCCCACTACATTCTTTGCCAGTGAAGGCTTCGAGGTGCCCTTCCTAGGGAGCTGTTCCCAGAATGTGTTGAAAAAGATCAGAAAGCAAATATGGAAATCACCAGCATCTTCTGATTTTGCAATGCACCTTGTCGTGCGTTTAACTGGTTGACACGTGAATGAAGAACTCAAAGCAAGCATCACGTCTCATTGAGTAAGATTTTACAAAAAGTACTATTTTCTTCCTAAATGTTTTTCTCTCTTTTACGATTTTTAAGAAAGGAAATAGGTCAATTCTTGAAAGTGGACCACTTTTTAAAATATAGCATGTTTCAGATATATTGTTAATAAACATTTGGTTTCTATTATTCATAGAAAATTTGCTCTTACATATTAGAAATGCCTTATCTTATCTTTTTTAATAGGCATGTTACCAGTGTCTGCTTGATGTAAGAGGACTATTTTATAATTAGGGATATACACATATATCCAAACCTAAATTTAGCCTAAATGCATTTTCAAAAGTTATAAAATACTCTGTTCAGATTCTCTTTTCTCCAATGGATTAATCTAAAAAACAACTGGGACTCAATTTAGAATTTCCTGGCAGCGAGCAAGAGAAATGTCAAAATCACAGTTTTGCTTTATTGAAGGCCCTCTTAGGAGTCCAATGGAAAGAACTGTGCGTGCCTGGTAGCCAGAGAGCAGTGGGAGGTAATATTTAGTTTATTAATGTGTCTTTGATTTCTTTCATAGTGTTGATGCCTAGTATTAAAAACCAAGACCTTGATCCAATTTTCCCCTCACCCTCCCTCTAATGGAAAAGAGCTACGAAAAACAGATAAAGTTAACAAGACATTGCATAAAATCAAAGTACATTTCAGTAATCCCAAGACATTCAATACATCCTATTTGCTTGTGCATTGGAATGGCTCAGTAAATTATGTTCCACTTGTAAATATTGAATTTTAATATCCAAGTACCAACAGTATACAACATCTTACATACACGTTAGACAACATTCTTGTCCTCTGGAAGCTTAAGTTTTATAAAAACAACCCATAATTTTTTTCTTAATGTTTTGCTTATTTTGCATTTCATTAACATGGCAAGAGCA
>NW_012153951.1:3603685-3604172 GCF_000956105.1 Propithecus coquereli
ATCTTTTAATCAGTGACCTAATAAAGACAAAGAATTGACCAAAATAATTTTCAAAGGGACTTTGAAAAACAGGTAACAAAACCTAATCTTCCAAGGATTATAGTACCACCCTGCCTTAAACAATTGGTCTCTGTGTGAGGCAGTAAGCATTTAATAAAGCATACATTGTAAGATGTAGAAGTCATCCTTTTATCTCAAGGATATAACCAAAGACATGACAGCTATGAATTCTGCAACCACATGAGAGCAGGTCACCACAGAATAAAAATTTCTGTCCAAAAAAAAGGAAAAATCTTTCTTCAAAAGGTTCTTTAAACTATTTTCTGTTGAACATAAACAGTCACTTGATAAATTACATATATATATAGTCATGGCTAATTTCTATCAATTTAAAATAAAATAACTGTTTTCCATGCATAAATATTTTATTTATGCAAAGAATTTATTGAATAGAAGTCCTAATTTATAATGCCATTTGAATCTTTCT
>NW_012153951.1:3606633-3607518 GCF_000956105.1 Propithecus coquereli
CTTATTTTGCATTTCATTAACATGGCAAGAGCATATATTTATTAGTTGTGCATTGGATCTGATTTTCTTTATTTTTCATATTGGATTGAACTAGATTTTTGAGAAGTCTACACTTGGCTGAAGTGTGATTGAGAAGTAAGAAAATTATATTGCTAAGTAAGAGATGAATTCTAATAAATCAATGGCTAACAAACTATTGATAATATTTTAGATAATTGATGCAAAATAAATTATAGTAAATTTCTTACTGTGTTCTATCCCTCATAAACTCAAGAAGCAGCAACCAAAATGTCAGTGAAACATGTAAATCTTTTGGGAAATACTAACTGGGTTATAAAAGATTAACCATGTTGTTTAGTGCTGTGGTAGAAATATTTTAGAGAAATACAATGAAGGAGATTAAATGACCTGGAGATGGGAGATGTGTCTGAAGCTTAATTTTCATCTATTAAGAAACTAGCCATATAGGCTGGAGGTGAGGGACCACAGGCCTAAATGACATAAATGCAACAAAATGTTCTTGATCCTCAGGTTATTGGTGATCATGGTGTTGAGTTTTGTTTTTAGTATGTTTTGTAGACTAATATTTTGATTTTTTTTTTACTCCTTTGGTGATTAGAAAAACACATTATTTAAAGAAATACCATTTTTACAGCATTCTTTTTAGAACCACTTTCTGTCCAGTCTATCCCTTATGCAAACACTTAAATTCCAACCTACATTCCATTCTATTTCCCACCTATCATTTCCCTATATTTTTGAGAGGTTTTGTTCTCTGGCTTACATAATTCCAGACTCTAGTGATAAAGTATGGGTCTGTACTCAATGCACAAAATGGATAGTCATACTCATCCTGCTAACTTGCCTTTTTCTTTTTTTTTTTTT
>NW_012153951.1:3612273-3613255 GCF_000956105.1 Propithecus coquereli
TGTTGTTGTTGTTGTTTCATGTCTTTGTTGTTTGTTTGGGGTTTTTTGTATTTTAAATTTTAACATCAGTAATCTCAATGGTAATCTTTTACAGTAATGTAAATATGGAATTTTAAACTGTTATTAAATCAGTGAAACTTCAGATTTTATATTAATTTAAGAAGATGCAATGTATGGCTAGAACCACTCTAGAAATATTCGATTAAAGACTATCTTGCACAAGCGAAATCTTTATCAGAAATCCTTTATGTAATATAAGCTTAAGCAGTGAAGAGGGAAACCTTGCACTCACAGCAGTCACCGCAGGCTTTAAAGATGCTGTTTTCTCTCAGAAGACAAGTCGGGGAGGTCTGATCAATCTCAGAAGGTCCCAAAATTTAACCAAAAGTGAATTCTACTTGGCATTTTTTTGTATTGTTGAAACTAAAATCAGCAATAGGAAATACTAATTTTCAAAAGGGAGAATAAATTCCAGAAAATACAGTAGAATATAAGCAGAAAGGCTATATTCTTACTCAGTCTTATTTAATCAACTATCACCTATGCAAAACAAACAAAGTAGCATATTTTTAGTGCCCTGGATATTCATGGTATTTCAGTCTAACATAGATCAACTTGCTCCTCTCTCAAGGCTGGGGTCAGAGGCCTCGCCGGTCTCTGTACAGTGAGAATCCCAGGGCAGACTGTTGCCCACCAGTTACTCTATGGCTGAGATTAAAAGTTAGACACGAAAATCTAAGTGTAATGCAGAGCACAAACTTTATGAAAATCAAAAAGACTTTTATGATATAAATATCTTTGTAATCTCAATGCACAGCTAAGATTTTCAAGGTAGTGTAACCACTCCTGAAAGTCTTTTTGGTTTGTTTTGTTTTCTTTCTTTTGTTCTTGAATGTAACCAAAAGTCTTTGGTTATGTGACTAACTACGTTGTGTCCTCCACATTCGATTAGTTCATTTGCACCAAAATTTAAAAATCAGGG
>NW_012153951.1:3613305-3615555 GCF_000956105.1 Propithecus coquereli
CATGAAAGAGAGTTGAAAGAATTTGTTCTGTTACCATAGCATGTCACCCCTCCAAAACTAACCAAAGATAAGTAGTTTCAGAAAAATGATACCACTCATTTCTAGAAAATGTTTCTATTTTTTACATCTATGGAAGAGATGCACTCCAAATTCCCATAGTAATTTGGTTTTGATGATAATGAGGATAAGGATGATGATGATGAATCATGGGGGAGGTGGTGATAGTAGTGGTGATAGGGATGAGGAATCCCTAAATGCCTACTAAACATTTCAAAGTTGGTGTTCCTCAAGCACCTCACTTGGCATTTCCAAAACCAAAATCATCTTCCAACCCAAATAAGCACTCTGACTACAATTCCCAGGCCCAGAAAGTATGACTTGTTCTTGCCTCCTCTGCTTAACTCATCCCTGACCTATAAACAATCACCAGTCCTTCATACAATCTGTCTTCTAAATGTATCTTGCACCACCCAGCCATGCCCATACCTGCACCCACTGCCGCTAAGCAATCTGCATGTCTTTTGAATGTCTGAGTGGATCTTCTAACTAGGTTCCTTACATCCACCCTCCCAATCCCAAGGCAGAATGCTTATTGATTCCTTTTGTCTATGGGCAGAGTGAGCTCTCTAAAATGAAATCTGATCATTTCACAGTCCTGCTTAAAATGAATCAGTGGTTAAAATCCACAGTCCTTGATGTGAATTACCAGTCTTCATGTGGCTCTCTCACTCTACTCTAACCTCACTGTAGCCTTTACAAACCCATGTGTAGTTACCCAGATATACTACACTATCTCAGAACCCTACAAATTAGAACTGTCAATTAAAAGCAATAGTACTATTCCATTACTGATAATAACTACTACTACCACTATTCCTTTTCCTCCTCTATCCATCAATGTCAAAAAAGTCAAATTAACTTTTATTCTCTCATGTATAAAGTTCAGAAGTAGTCATTTCAGGTGAACTATGGAATAAAGGATCCACACTTTCTTTTTCTTAAAGCTCTACCATCCATCTCATGGTACAAAATTGCTCCTTAATTTCCAGCCATTGTTTTTAACAGGAAGAAGAAAGAAATAAAATTCTCCACTAGTCTTCTACTAGCCAGAACTTACTCATTTCATCATTCCTAGACCCAAGGTAGACTGGGAAATTTTAGTCATAATTTTAAAAGTTTTTTTTACTTAACTGGAAACTATGGATTGTTTTACTAAAGTAGAATAATAGAGCATATACTGAAAGTTAACTAGAAATCTCCCCTACAGCTATCGCATACTGAATACGTAGTATACAACTGGCACTTTAATGTATACTTCATCTTCACTATCTTATTTAGTCCTAATAGAATCTTTTAAAGTTAGGTACTATTATCCCCATTTTACCAGTCATAAAAGTGAGTCCCAAAAGATTATATAAGTCACCCTATGTCATGCTAGTAAGTACCAAATACAGAATTCAAACTCACATTTTACCCCAAATTCAATGTTTTTTCCATTATGCCAGGTTGACTCCTCATTATTAAATGCCAGTACTAACTCTATCATTTTACAGACAGGGAAACTGAGTCTACTATTGGTTTGCACCCTCAGTGGTTGTGCTTCTTTCTAAACAGACAAAAAGTGTTACTTGCTTTGGGGGTTGGAGCCCACATGGTGCTGGGTTGGACAATCTAGTGTATGTGTCACTTCTCAATAGTTATAACCTCAGGAAGCATTTGTCATGTCAAGTTCCAGGATATTTTCTTCCCTTAATAAACCTATACATCTTCATTATGTACTTTCCCCAACCAATTTAAATAAATGCAAATTTCCTAAGTTGACCATTCCCTGTTAAGTTTAAGAGGTAATTTTCTGAGACCAATGTATTACTTACCTAAGGAAAAGGTCATAAGTGGAAAAGTATCATGAATCTGTACTTTGAGAATGCCTAACCTGAACATAGAAGCATTTTCATTAATTTGGTACAGTCCATTTCCATGAACCCCTCCAATAACAATGATGACATGCATTCTGCCCTTCACGGGCCATGCTAGTTTTTCTGAGCATTGCCAATTTACTGAGATCAGCCAAGTACACTACTGAGAAATGTACAAAGTACCAAAAGAGTCAAAGATGAGGGGAAAAAAAAACATCTAATCACTTTGTGGGGTAGGCGTATGCTTGTTATATTACTCATTGTATTTGTCCATATATCTTTCCAATTAAAGAAGGAAAAGACGGAAAGTACAACCATCAGGGAGGAGTGGGAA
>NW_012153951.1:3617241-3617964 GCF_000956105.1 Propithecus coquereli
AATATATGTCAAACATTATATTAAGAAATTACATGGACTATGTAATTTAATGAAATAGCCTTATGAGACAGTATACCCAAGAGCTACAATCATAAACCCATTTTAAGAGAGGGAAGTTGAGACTTAGAGGGGAAATTAATTTGCTCAAATCTCACAAAAAGAAAGTAGTGGATTTAGCATTTGTGCCTGAAGGGGTCTTAGCGCCAAGGCCCATATTTTACCTGCTTTCATTCCAAGCAAAATGGATTTATCATTTAAATGTATTGAGTACTTATATACCAAATATAATTTTACTAAATGTTTTATGCTGGTGAAGCTAAGAGGAAAAAAAATGTATACAACTACCTTTTAATTACATATTTCCCTCCAAAGCTCTAGTTGTAAGAGCTTTGGAAATAAGAACATCTGTTCTTTTTGCGTTTGTGTTATTGGGCCTGCAAGCTACATTTGGTAGCCTAAGTGTGTAATTGTCCTGTGTCTTTTGTGTTTGTTTCAAGAGCCCAATCAAGTCACTCAGCACAGGTTGGCATCAACCACTCTCACATTCTCTGATACGTGCAAAATTGTTCTGTGAGAATATTTCTGCCCTGAGGGAGGAAATCTTCCCCCTTTTAAACTAAAATTATCCATATTACTTGCAACTTCTGCTTAAAGGTAACAATCCCATTACGATTATAAACACACAGGCTACCCTAGCCTTTAAAAGTGCTCAATACCCCAAAT
>NW_012153951.1:3619159-3626659 GCF_000956105.1 Propithecus coquereli
CAGCAAAAAGAGAATGGAAAAAGAAATACAGACAAACACATTAATTCTGCCTTCAACTCAATTTCCCATCTGCATTTTTTTATATTTTTCTGAAAGTCATTATATTTACATAATCAGTGCGATCATCTATTTATTATTTGAATTTTATAAATCAAGTATCTTAAAAGATAATAAAAGTGTCATCATCCAACACCATTTGTTTCTTCTTTATTTTGATTATTGTCTGCCTGTCAGGCAAAGGATAGTCAGAATCAATCTGTGTTGCCATTAAGCTCTGTATTACAGCTTTTTTCCACACTCCTTAATATAACCCCTTGAGATTTCACTGGATACTGGGAGCATGTACATCTCTACCACATGCCTGCATCTGCTTCCTCCATAGATCTTATCAAAATCTGAATTTATCTTGTGTCTTCATTTGTTTATATGTGTATTGGATTGTCCGTCTTCCTGACCACAATGGAAGTATTATGGAACATCATATTAAACCATGTGCTCCAAGGACCTTGCACATAGTTGATATGTAATGAATACATCTGGAAGGAAAAAAGGAAGAAAGGGAGGGAGGGAGGAAAAGAGGAAGAAGAGAAGAAATGAAGGAGGAGGAAGGAAGGAAGGAAGGGCTATAAAAACAAAAAGCAACAATATATCTGTCCTGGGAGCCTTATTTTCTTTGTAGATTATGTTATAACTTATTCAAAGACTTTTAATGAAAGTATTAAGGTTCTTACGTGATTTTTTTCGTATGTATAGTTAGCCAAAACCCAATTGCATGACAATAGACAGTTACATGTTTTTCTCAAAATGTGCACACCTGTAGGGCTTTCCTAGCTAATATGGGTACAGACTAGTTCACCCACTAAGCAGCATTAAAACAAGTAAATTTACATAGATCCATTCATATCAACGAGCTTGGGGAAAATGAATTAGTGACTTTCTAATCTGCTTTTGGATTTTTGAGATACATAATAAAGACATTAGTAATATGAAATATTATTTATTAAGTAGCTCTAATCTAGCAAATGTTTCATTAATACTTTTAATCAATACTTAATTACATTTCTACATTGGTCTTTTTTCTTTGATCTACCACCAACCATCATTTTTAAATATCCTGGAAATCATTTATTTGTTTTGAGATATTTTTATTTTTTATCAATTGAAAGAAAATTAAACCATGATGTTTATTAAGATCTACTACATGTGAGGAGCTATGTAAGGAAGAGAATCAATATTCAAAACTATAGCTCACTCTAGGAAATTTGTAACCATTTTCATAGTATGAATTAATCCATAGATAGTCAAGTGATAGAATTTATGGCTTCCAGTGAAAAGGGATCATCAGAATCAGAGATTTAGAAACATGAACAATATGAGAAGAAAACCTCATGCACCAGGAGATAGCAAAATCAGAAGCACAGATTAAAGAAAGTTCCAGATGTTCTTGAACAGAATATAGAATAGAAGATAAAGGGAGTATTTAGAGATGAAATCAGAAATTCAGTGGCTGATAGAATGAGGGGATCCATAATGGTAAAGCTAAAGATTTTAACTGTATGCTATTGCATAAAATCCTAATATCTGCATAAAAATAAAAGTTTGCAATTCTAAATCATACTACGTGAATGAACAAGAACAGAGTGGAAATTTAGGTCTAAGTCTCTTAATGGCTTTCATTTCTCAACAGTTCAAGAAAAAATCCAACAAATACAAATCAAATTGAAAGTGAAAACTATATCCAATTGAAATATTACCTTGGATCTATAAAGCACTTTACCATCTAAGAGCTCATAGCTGTAACTAAGAAATACTTTGTGTAAGCCCATTCTCTTATGTGTTTATGCACATGTGTATACATATGCATGTGATCATTCTTCACTATAATATAGATATTAGTTATCAGCATATTATGCTAACTATAACACATTTTTGAAACATACTAAATATGAAAAAGAGCTGATATATTAGTTGGCAAATTTTGTATGTGTATATACTTTATATAGATGTAAGTTTTAAAAGTGGTAATGGGAGAAAGGAAACAGGAGAAAGAAAGATATTTACTGGGCACCTACTGTATACTACTCACTGTGCTGAATGCTTTACAGATGTGACTTTCATGTAATACTCCAGGGATCAGAAACCCAAGATCAGGAGGTAAGGTGGTTTGGAACTGCTGCTCTACTCCCGCCATGTGTACTTAGTCAAGACACCAGAAAGCTGTGGTTGCTGGAGATATCAAAGATGTGAAAGCTTTAATCACTCAATGAAATGGGTAGAGGAAACTACATTATGAAGGCTGATTATGCTTTCTGATGTTGATAGAAGCTTTAAGTCTGACCAATTAATTACAGTTTTTGAAAGTCAACTCCATGGTCTTTAAGTCCAATGTTTTATCCTGGCATTTGTGAGAACATTCAAATTGGTCAACAGTAAAAATGAGTCTTGCCCAGTTGACAGATATTAGCCCTTGAGGGGTCAAAGGTGTCAGTCACTGGCGGAGCAAAAACACAAAGAGGGGAAGTCTCTGGGATTGCATTCTGGCAGTTTCAAATGTATCTAAGCAAGTAACAAAAACTGCCTATGGCTGGAGAATCTGACCCACACAGATGGTTGCTCTATGACAGTAGGGGGACTTGAGATGAGGAAGAAAGTATTATTAATGTGAGGTCAAAGGCAGCAGAATTCTTCCTGAAACAATGGTGCGTCTTGGAGGTCTGGTCTTCAGGACAATTTTGCCTATTTCCTGACAGCTCCCACTTAGATACATATGATTCTCCAACCTAGATCTCAATCCCACGTATTTCTTCTAGGCTGCAGCAGCTTTAGAAGAAGCTCCACTCAGATGTGTGAAAAGCAACTCAGACTTGAGTGGCACTGGGCTTACTATTAACCCCTTAGAAGGAAAAGGAAAAAACCTAACTTTCTTGTGTCCCTGGATCAGGGCATTGAAAGACTCTCCACCCATCACCCACAGTGGAAATCTGAGAGTCATTTTAAACTTCTCTCTATTTTTTCATTTGCCACTGTCAATCATTCCCTAAATCCTGTCGATTTTATCTCATCAACTCAATATTTTCCCCCTCCATTTAATATGTAAATTCAGATATTCTTACTCCAAGAAAATCTTTTCTTAAGATTACTACTCTCTGAAATCCCTCTTTTCTGTCTTTTATTCCCTTCTAATTTTACTTTTTTTCCTCTGCTCAGAAGCCCTCACTGCAATAACTCTTTATTAGCATCCTCCCCTGCCTGTACCTTGCCCACAAATATCCTTTCCATTTTTTTCTGTAAACCCCCAAACTCAATCAATCTGATTCATCATTCACTTTGGGTAATTCTGAGGGGATATAATCAAATGGGCTAAGGCTATGATAAATCCATAAATCTATGGTCTTTCAATGCACTGGTTTGTCAGTACTTTTATACTTTCATGATCATTTCTCTACGTCTCTCTCCTATTTATTTATGAATTTTACTATTCTTCTCAAGGCTTCTACCACATCTCAACTCTTCATCAGAGGGATGCCTTGCTTGCTCCTCTACTGGAGGAAAATGTGTGTGTATATCGATGGATAGATAGGTAGGTAAGTAGATAGATAGATAGATAGATAGATATCTTATTAACCAGAGGGCCCCTCAGGTTTCCACCTCTCCTAGAAACTTATATGTATGCATGATCAAAATAATTCCATTTCTCTCTCTTTGTAAGAAACATTGTCCCTCCTCTTGCTCATCTATTCACAGGGCTTTGTTAACATCTACAGATTGATTACTCCCAAAATTGTGTCTCCAAACTTACCATCTTTGAAATCTGCCTTTGCCTTCTGCTCCAGTGTGTCCTCTAGCTCTGCGGTCCCCAACCCCCGGGGGCCACGAACCAATAGCGATCCGTGGCCTGTTAGGAACAAGGCCACACAGCAGAAGGTAAGTGGTGGGCAATTGAGGAAAGCTTCTTCCTCTGTATTTACAGCTGTTCCCCATCGCTCCCATCACTGCATAAGTTCCGCCTCCTGTCAGATCAGCACATTAGATTGTCATAGGAGCGTAAACACTACTGTAAACTGCGCATGCGAGGGATCTAGGTTGCACGTTCCTTATGAGAATCTAATGCCTGATGATCTGAGGTGGAGCTGAGACGATGATGCTAGTGTTGGGAAGCGGCTGCAAATAAAGATTATCATTGGTAGAGAGGTTTGACTGCACAGTAAATGTAATGCATTTGAAGCATCCCCAAACCATCCCTCCTCCCTTCTGTGGAAAAATTGTCTTCCGTGAAGCAGGTCCCTGGTACCAAAAAGGTTGAGGACTGCTGCTCTAGCCCACTCAATAATCCTGACCAAAGCAGAAGCCCCAAACCCAGGAGTTGTCTTCAGTTCTTCTCTCTCCCTCACTCCCATCAATCCATCCTCAAGCGCCTGCGTGTACTGAATCCATTTACTTCTGTCACCAACAACCACACTGAGTCGGTGCACTGTCACCTCTTACTCAGAATACCCAAATGACCTACCTCATTTTGCTGTTTTTAACTGATTCCCTCTACTTCATTTTTCACAAGACAACAAGAATGATATTAAAACTTAGACCTGATTATGCCGCCGTTCAATGGCTTTCCATTGCACGTTGAATAAATTCAGACTTTTGTATGATGTCTTCAAGGCCCTGTGCTATCAGCCCCTTACTTACCTCTCCCTTCACTTGCAATGAATTGCCGCAGTGCTTTCTATATTTCCTCAAACTCGCCAGGATCTTTTCTGCCACAGAAACTTTGCAAATGCTATTGTTTCTTCCTACCATGCTTTCCACAGCTCTCCACATACATGGCTTGTTCCTTCTGTCCTTTCCTACCTGGGCTTAATGCCGTCTTCTCAGAGAGAGATCCTCCCTGCTCAGTCAACATAATTAGGCTTCTCCCTTCATACCCCACCCAGTTATTTTGCATTTCAGCACCTTTTTCTTTTCTTCACAGCACTGATGGCCATTTGCATAAGTTTGTTTGTTCAGTTATTTTGTTGGCATCTTATACCACACTGCTCCGTGAAAGCAAAGTCAGTGTCTCCCTTGTTCCCTGTTCCCTCCCCAGAACCTATCTCAGTCTCTGAGACATAGCAGGTGTTGTACTAAATGTCAGTTTAGTGACTGACTGACTAAATTAAGCAACAAGATTAATCCCAGTCATCTGTGCTCTAGATATGATTCCCCTCATCTTTTGGGAGCTTGTCCCAATTGATAACTTGTATTTTCAACCTTTGTTCATCTGGTTAATCATATCTGAGCTGACTTTCCACATGGGCCCACCCTATCAAGGACTGCCTTGGCTGATATATACATCCGCCCAGTTGTGGAGTTCTTTGTCATCAGACTCTCTTGGCTTTCATATTAAGCCATATTGGCCAAACTAAACATTACAGTAGTGAATATGATAGTTTTTCTCCCTTATACTCCTCTCCTCCTTTATATCTCCTTTGTTCAGAATCCAACAACTTCTTTCGCACCTGAATGTCCCGGTTGGCCTTTCAAATTTAAAATGGCCAAAAATAAACTCCTGGCCCCTAATAACTCTTCCTTGTGTATTTCCTGTCTCTCTGTGCTATTCAGCCAATCCCCCAAATTAGAAAGCTTGAAATTATCCTGAATTGCTCCTTATCCCATCAGCCAGCATGTCCTACTAATTATATCTCCTAAATACCTCCTCTCTGCACTACTTTATATTTCGCCTCTCTCTTTCTGCCCTCTTAGTTTGCTTTCTGTTTCACTAACTCTTTATTCTTCCCCTCTCAGTAAAAAAAAAGGAAAGTCTGTTCAAGGAAAGCCTTGCTTTAAATTCTTTAATGGCTCCCCACAGCTTTAAGAATATATGTCAAATCCTTACCACGGCATATGAGGTCATCTTTCATTATTTAGCTCCTGTTGATTTTCTCACCTTATTTTCTGATCACTCCTTCTTAAGAACCTTTGACTCTGACCAGGTTGCACAGCCAGAAGTTCTCCAAAACCATGGTGCTTAGGGCCTATTGCCTGGTAAAGCTTATGCAACTGGCAAACTAGAAAGTCATTCATCAAGATTCAGTTCAAGTGTCATCTTTTCTCTAAAACCGTCTCTGAATTCTTGTCCTTTTCATCCCTGGAAATGTATTATCTGCATCTTATATATTTATGGCAATTATTGAGTTCTGCCCTTACTAGAATGTGGATACTTAGAGGCCTGTAACATTTATCATCTTCACCAGCTTTGTTCACAGCACCTAGCACAAAGTAAGGGCTCAATTAATGCTTGTTAAACTACCAATAAATGAGTAAAAGTAACAGAGTAATTAAACCTATGGCTCCTATATTGAGGATGTGTTTGACTTAGAGGCTGGTACCCAAAATGAAGATCCAGGAATACTGCAGGTAGCGTGGCCTATGGCAAAGAGTGAGGCTTCAGAGCAAGACATACCTGAGTTTCAATCAGTACCAGCTCAGCATGTTCCACTCCACAGCAGTCCCATCTTGGGCAACTTCTCTAAGCTTCTGTTCCTAATCTATATACCAGAGATAATAGTACCTACCTTGCAGACTTCTCTAAGGATTGAATAATGAAGTATGTAAAGCATTTAACACAGTGCTTGGCACATAGTAAAGATTTGATAAATGACTATTATTCTTACCGCAAAAGCCACTCTTGGAAAAAATCTCCATGATGCTGTCAGTCTGGTTAATTTGTATATCCCATTGCTCCTACAGTAGAGATACATATAAGTAGCATGAATGATGAATGAATTATCAGTGCCATAAAGCCAAGGTCGCCAGTGAACACTATTTGCTTTTTCATTGATCTATTTTACATGCTCTATGTCAATTGCACCTCTTCCAAGAAATCTTACCGTTTACGTATCATTCCCTCTGAGTGTTCCACTAGTTCTCTTTTACCAATTTTGCAATCAAACACCTGTATATAATTATGAAATTATTGCCATTTTACATGTTTTCTCTCGTTGCTCTGAGCATGTTTGTTTCTTAGTTTTCGTTCCGAGTCTCAGACCTTTGCCACCAGGGTCCATTTGCTTGCACTCATTCATAGCCCCTATTGCCCAGTACAATGTCTGCATGAGTCGATATGAAATAGACTTCTATTGAGTTAAAAAGAGAATTAAAAACATGATTTAATGCCTCAGTTCATAAGTAAATACACTTAAATATATTTGTTAATATGTTTAGAAGTGTTTCCCATTTCTAGTCCTAATATATTAATATAAAATATGTTTGTGCATTCTATATTATTTTGATACATATAGAACATAAAATAATTTTCATGCTTGAGTCTTTTATGTGCAAAGTCAAGGAAAGTGGACATTTTTATCCGCACTTAAACATAGAGAGCATTTAACTTATAAGTAATACTCAATCTAGTAACTAGTAATGAGCAATTTTATTATTTAAGGGAACACAGAGACATTTGGAAAAAAAATGCAGTAATTTACTTGCATTTATTTAAATCCAAGGTCATTCTTAAGAAATAAA
>NW_012153951.1:3631659-3637212 GCF_000956105.1 Propithecus coquereli
TCAAAGAACTAAAAATAGAATACCATTTGATGCAGCAATCCCACTACTAGGCATCTACCCAAAGGAAAAAAAGACATTCTATAATAAAGACATCTGCACTTGAATGCTTATGGCAGCACAATTCACAATTGCAAAGATGTGAAAACAACTCAAGTGCCCATCAATACATGAGTGGATTAATAAAATGTGTTATATGTATACCATGGAATACTACTCAACTACAAAAAACGATGGTGATCTAGCACCTCTTGTATTATCCTGGATGGAGCTGGTGCCCATCCTTCCAAGTGAAGTATCACAAGAATGGAAAAACAAGCATGATATGTACTTGCCATCAAATTGGTACTAACTGATCAACACTAAGGTGCTCACATGGAAGTAATATTTGCTGGGTGCCGGTCAGGTGGGAGGCGGGCGGAGGGCATGGGTAAACTCATAACTAATGGGTGCAGCGCGCACTGTATGGGGGAAGGACACCCTTGTAGCTCTGGCTTGGGTGAGCCAAAGGCATTATATGTAACCAAAATGTTTGTACCCCCATAATATTCCGAAATTAAAAAGAAAACAAAAGAAAAAAAGAACAGGGGATAACAATCCTTTTCCAATATTCTTTCAAATTATTTAACATTTTCTAAGTATCCACAGAGTAAAGCATCACTGCAGTGTTCTTCATAACTAAGTACCAGCTTGCTTACACTATGTCCATTATTAACTCTTGTTATTCTATAAAATCATTTCAAGTGTTAAAAGAAATAATTTATTTCTTGACAACTTCCTTTCACCAGCAGATATTTTGAACAGATGCCTAGAAAGCTGGGGTGGACAAAGAGAAGCAAAAAACAAAGAAACTTGATGGTTAAAAAGTAATTATCAAAAACATAATCACCAGTCAAATCTTTCAGTATGACAATCCATGGTATAGATTACTCTTGATGTTAGTTGGGTTGGTTGCTGGGTAAGTTCCTGGGATAAAAGAGACTATAACAGTATTGGAAGTAATTAGAGATAAGCCAAAAGGTCAGACATCAATGGGAATAGAATATCTGACTGCAGGGGTTCATTCAACAGATACTTAATGAATGCCTAGTATGTGCCAGGCAACGTGACGCAAGTCGGGAATATGGCGTATAAATCCCAGGTTCTGACAGATATGACTCGAGCATATACGGCATATACAGGAGTTGAGTGGCAAAAAGTCAGCTGGAAGAGCAAAGGGGCCAAATCCTGAAGGATTTTTATGTCAGCTAAGGTGTTTAGATTTTACCCTAACAGTGACAGGGAGCCATGAAATATTTCGAAATGGGAAATTTTTAAAAGATCATTCTAGTTGCAGTGTGAAGAAAGGACTAAAGAGAAACAAGACCAGATGCACAGAGACCAGCTGGAAAAATCTCATTCAAGGTAATTTCAGGTAATTTCATGGAGATTTGGATCCTTCATGAAGCCACAGAGTCTGGAGTCCCACCTACCCCAGGACTGTCATGGCCTTCCAGCTTGCATTTTCATTCTCTTAAGCAGAGTCTCCCCATGGTTCCCTCTCTTCTCTTGGTCCTAGAATTCTTTCCAGCTGTCATGATGATACATAAAATCGATGTCTTTCTAAGTATTTGTTTGCTGCTAGACACTAGGAAGAGACACAAGCACCAATATGTCTAGTAACATGCAAGGGTAAGGTATCACCATATTCCAAGAGCTCACCACAGGACATGTGAATATCTTCCCATAAAAGTCACAGGTTGCCAGGGCAAAATGACTTATATAACAATTTTTGAAATTACTAGTTTCTTTTGGTTCACTTAGTTTTCAAAAAAATAAACTCCTTTGAAACAGACTTGGTGTATCAGGTTACCTTCTCACAGGTGTCTTTTGGCTGCATGAAGATACTAAAATCTATCAAGTTACTCCACACCAGGCTGGTCCATTTCTTATTTTAAATTACTGTAAAATTCCCCCAAAACCACAACGATTCATAAAGAATCCTGGTTCTGGTAAGAAAGTATAGTGATTTAAGCAAAAGGTAATGGTGATCTGAATTACGGCAGTGACAATGGGTATGACAATGATTCAAGGGCTTAACAAAATAGGATGGTTTTAACTTCAAGATTTATTGGATATAGGGATAGAGAAGAGGCGATGAGTCATTCCTTTTTTTATTCATCCATTCAACAAATACTTGCTGAATGCTGAAATATGAGTGTTTAAATACTGAGGCCAGATACTGTACTAATGCTTGAAGTACAGTGGTAAAACATGACATACGGTCTTTGTCCTTATGAAGCTTATATTCTAGTTGGGGGAGAGAAATGGGGGAGAAGGGAACAGAAATAACATAATAAACTAACAACAAAAACTAAAATAATTAAATGTTTTAATTATTGCCAGAAAGGAAATTAATAGGGTGATGTATACAGAATCACTTGGAAAGAAACTAATTTGTAAATAGAAACAGAACCTCACAGGAGATGATGTTTGAGCTAGTCTCTGACAAATGGGAAGGAGACACCCATGCAATGAGACAGGAAAAGTTCTGGGCACATTTTTAAGATTTTGAAGAGGAAAAGAACTTGATATAACTGAGGAACAGAAAAGAGGCTGGGATGACTAGAGTATCCTGAGCAAGTGGAAACATAGTATGTAGAGATGCCAAAAGGTCAAGGTGGAGGGGAATTAGGCCGATCTTGTTAGTCTTGTAGGCCATGGTAAAGAGTTGAATTTTTTTATAAAAGCAAAGATATTGAAGGAAGAATATAACATGTTTAATTGATCTTTTTAGAAAATCACTCTAACATCGATGTACAGACTGCATTGGAAGAAAGCAGTGGCAGAAGCTGAGACAGGTTTGAAGAGGAGGAGACAGAGGGAGGGAGATGAAGGTGACTGGCTTTGGGTGGTGGTGGTGGCAGAGGGTCAGGGAATGGATTCAAGAAATACATTAGTGTTAGAATTCAATGATCTGAAGGGTGAAAGAAAAAATGGAATTAAGCAGTATTTCTAGTTTTTGTCATTTGCTGAGATAGCAAAGACTGGAAGAGGAACCCATAGAAGGCAAGAGTCAAAGTTCAATTTTGGTCATGCAGCTCGAAATGCCTAACAGACATCACTGGTAGAAGTAATGTGAGAGGAGAGGTGTGGCCTTGTGGGGGAAATCAGAGTCACCAATGTGTAGAGAATACTCAGAGCCAAGGAGCCAAATGAACCAGAGGGACAGAAACAGAGAAGTGAACCTGAATTGAGTCCCAATAAGTTCCTGCATTTATTGCCAATGCACCATGGAGGAAACTGCAAGGGGGACTAAGGAGTGGCCGGTGCAACAGGAAAGGAGGACATTACGATATTAAGGAAATGAGTGGAGGATGTTTCTTGAAGAATTTTGTGGTCAACAACGTCTAATTCTGTGGAGGACAAGGAATAAGGGACAGTAACAAAGCCATTGTTCTGTAAAACAAGGTGAATAGTGATACCATTTGCTAAGAGATGGAATAAAAGGGAAGGAGTAGGTTTAGGGTGTGTTGGAACCAGCTTCTGGTTCTACAGTGCTACTCATGAACACCTTATCCCTAAATCCCCAGGCTTTTCATTTTCAATGCCCCTAACACTTTGTATTAAATTTTGTATTTATATGGAGTAACTAAAAGGGGAGAACTACAAGATGTCCTTTGTAATTATAAGTTGGGTAGAAACATACAGAGGCGAACCTATCAGATGGAAGAGCCTGAGTAAAAAACGTCCTCAGAATGTTTTAGTTGGTTGGCAGAAAAAAGGAAAGAAAGTATTTAAAATAAGGAAGAAAGAAAACTAGCATTTATCAAGCACCTATTAGGTAACAGAAGCTGTGCTAAATGTTTTCTATTGATTACTTAATGTAATCCACAAAGAGATAAATATCATATTTTTACAAAATAGAAAAGTAGGATTCAGTGAAATCATTAACTTGGTAAAGGCACATATTTGGTTAAGTGAGGAAACAAGAATTTGCAAGATGTATATGGCTCCAAATCTGGAGCTCATTCCATTACTTTTGCTGCTTAGTGCTACTAGTACTCACAGTGACAGAACTCAGCTGGTGGGCACAGTGCAGAATTCCCTAGGCTTTGTGGATACCACTGAGACAGACTGACTTGCTGCTGGATGCATTCATCGCCAGTCTCCCCCTTCTGGCACCTTCTGTGGCTATCATATCACTACTCCCAACTGTAGCACCTACCTCTCACCTCTGCCATCATATCACCTCGAGTGACACATGCCTATTCTACGCCCACCCTTAAGACCCTCTAAGTAGACCTGTGCTAAAATCAAGACTCATTAGCAAACTAGCTGGATGGTACTATCTATATTATTTAAACCTTGCAAGCTTTAGTTTTCTCATCTGTGAAGTAGAGATAATTATTCCTACTTCATCCCATTTGGAAATGTGTATATGAAATCATCCAGTACTCTGATTGCCATACATCAGGCATGCAAACTGGGTTTGGATGTGAAAATGGTAGAGAGGATATGGCTAAATTTAATTAACTGGTTTATGTTAATATATGAAGAAAAAAATGTGTTACTACATTTAGAGAAGATTCTACACATGTTTCTCCATCTCTCAGGTAACATTCATGGTTTTCATGTCATATATCTCTATCTAGATAGCAAGCAGCCATTTAAGCCAAAGTCATGTTTTATAATTTTTGTTTACTTCCACAATGCCTACAACTTCACTGAGAAAACAGTGTATTTTAATTTGTATTGATAATATTCTTTTGGAGGGTCATTCTTGTCTAAAATAATTGTGTATGTTCTGACCAGATGGGAATGGGTAGACTATGAGGAAAGATAACTGGTGGTGCCCTGAGGCCTCTCTGAGACTATGCCACCCACATAAGGCTGGAAAGTAGCAAGGAGAGGAAAACTGGCAAAGCCCTGGACCTTAGAGAAACTCTTTGTGATACTCCTTATAATGACAGTCACAGAGTCTTGATTAAGCAGAGTCTTAATTTTACTGTCTCTGAGCGAACCAGGGCATTGATAAAATGATGTGGGAGCCACATACTCTTCAGACGTCAGGCGGTGGCGTTTAGACAGTTTCCCTTTTAGAACCAACACAGGAAATCCATTCTAGTAAAAGTTATTACAAAAAAAAAAAAAAAAAAGGCCATGCTTCAAATCATTTTCAGGATTGTAACAGCCTTTGTTAAAATGAGACACTACATTTGGTTTTTGATTATCCAATAAAGATTGAAAAATTAGTTTCTTCCTTCATGTCTCGATAAATAAACTTCAAAAATGCCGTGTGGTGAGTAGTTGTAATGCTGAGTCATTAAAGAAAGACTAGGCAGGGATGCTCTTCACTGTGTTTTTACCAGTTCAAAGAACAAGGCAAGTCCTCCAACATGTACGGTAACTAACTTTGTGAACAAAAATTGAAACCCATTGCTAGACAAATCATACTAGCTCTATGGATGTCTGGATACCGTGGATAGCCTGAGCGGAGTTTATATAAGTGACAGGGTAACAGGCAGGGAACAAAAGGTCCACACTATTTGACTTAAGAGCAATTAGAATAGCAAG
>NW_012153951.1:3640502-3641051 GCF_000956105.1 Propithecus coquereli
TATAAGGAAAATATTGTGGAAAAACCACATTAGCACACAGGTTATAATGGAAGGTTGATTGCTTACCTGTTAAGATATTCTAATTAAATCTTTTGCGACTTAATCCCCCAAAACCTAGATTTTCAGGTTTTGGTTTGAATTAATGTTTTACTAAAACTAAAGAAAAATGTGTGGAAGAAAAATGTTTTACTATTTTTAAGATCTCAGAGACCTAAAGTTGACCAAAGTAATAGTATCTTGGCTGAAAATACCAAGGATATTTATAGGCAACAAGATGAACATAACATTTTAAGCATAAATTTGATGTAGATTTTTTCTATTCCACAATTTCCTAAGTTACGTTAAACTTCAAATGTTTTAAGGCCTTCACTCTCAAAGCTGAGGAGAGCAGAAACCAGGCTATAATTTATAAGTAAAACAACATGTTGCCCATTGCTCTGATTTGTTCTTATTAACAGTATTTAGGTAATTTTTTCCCCCAATAATGTTAAAGTAGGACATGTGATATTTGTGTTTAGTCAAACAGAGCATGTGTTTCAAAAGAACTCG
>NW_012153951.1:3641101-3642630 GCF_000956105.1 Propithecus coquereli
AGTGCAATTAACAGTGTGAACCCACAGTGGGTTTGAGAGGAACCAAGACAGAAAGCTGTGCACTATCTCCTACTGTACAGAAATCTTCCTTTTGTCAAAGAGAGATCTATACTTACACAGACAGAGTCCCTTTCGGGGGAAAAAAAAAAAGCCCCTATCTGAATTTATCTGGAAACTACATTTGCTACATAGGAATTGTTTAGTCTTATTTATATATTTATTTGTCACTATTCACTTGTAGTTTTGATCATACTCAGACCACAAACTTTCCAAAATGAACTTCTGTGTTGATTAAAAGTAACAGCGGTGTGTTTATTAAAGTCAGCAAATCTGTGATTCAAAAAGACACCTTACTAAAGGGTCAGGATTTTATATTAAGAAAGAATGTCTGAAAGCACGGAAGAAATGCTACTCTCTGGGCAAAAATATTTTATTGCTGTGAAAATCAGACATTAATAATTCATTTTTTATAGACTCTGCACTTCTGGCTCTTGGAAAGGCATAATAGTTTGAAAGGCCTACTAGGGTGGGAAGGAACATAATGTGCCCACCTGAGGCATACTTTAAAGTTAACTGACCCCTCTGTACCAGGGTGCAGAAAGCAATCCTTGAAACATGGTACAAAATTCCTTCCTATTAAAAATCACTCTGAATTAATGTTGTCTATAACCTCCAACTTTACAAGAGCCCATATTGAATTAATAAAATAAAACAGACAGAGAGAATGGTTTGAAGAGTCTATTTCAGGGACTGTGTAAAAGAAAAAGGGAAAGGCTTTCAGGGCATTCCATCTGTTGGATCCAATTATCCTTCAAACACATAAATTAATTATTATGATAGGCACTGGAGTCTAAAGACGGATTCGACCTAGTCCCTGGCCCTGGAAATCTCACCCCCTGGTAGAGGGGACAGTCATGTAAGAGACCATTATGTTCTAGTGGCTCAAGGACAGACATATGCACGGGGTATTATTTGAACAAATAAGTTATCACAGGGAAAGATAACGTCTGAGCTGAGTCTTGGGTGACAACTAGGAATTCATCAGGAAATGTTGGTGTGTTCCAGAAAAAGAGATTGACATTCAGAAAGATAATCCATTAAAATACTATTTAAGCAAAATCACTGAAAGAAAGGGCAGTGTGGTGCATTGGGAAAACTAAAAATGCTTTGAGAGCAAAAAATGTCAGGTAGGAGGCAAACGGCGATACAAGCGAGAGCCAGCGAAGGCGATTTTATATGTCACGTTAAGGAGCTTGGATTTTGTCATGTAAGGAATGGGAAACCACTGAATATGAGCAGGTGAGTGATGTAGTTCCAGTGAAGTAGAGGCAAAAATATAGGATACCATCTTCATCAGGATATACCATCAATATATCAAAATAATAGTTCATATGTCAATAATCTTTAGCTTCTCTTGTGGACAAGTAAATTATAGACCAATATTCATGGGATAAATGTTATCTCATACTTACTCTTTGCATGTAAATCTGTGGCAGAAAACAAATAATTCAGTAAAAAAGTTTAAGTAA
>NW_012153951.1:3644140-3646874 GCF_000956105.1 Propithecus coquereli
TTATTTTCACCTACAAAGTGATCATTTAGACATATTTGTTGATTTTTTTGTTGTTTAAGTGCATTTGTTTTTCTAAGTTTTGTAGCTATAAGGAAAATATTGTGGAAAAACCACATTAGCACACAGGTTATAATGGAAGGTTGATTGCTTACCTGTTAAGATATTCTAATTAAATCTTTTGTGACTTAATCCCCCGAAACCTAGATTTTCAGGTTTTGGTTTGAATTAATGTTTTACTAAAACTAAAGAAAATGTGTGGAAGAAAAATGTTTTACTATTTTTAAGATCTCAGAGACCTAAAGTTGACCTAAGTAATAGTATCTTGGCTGAAAATACCAAGGATATTTATAGGCAACAAGATGAACATAACATTTTAAGCATAACTTTGATGAAGATTTTTTCTATTCCACAATTTCCTAAGTTACGTTAAACTTCAAATGTTTTAAGGCCTTCACTCTCAAAGCTGAGGAGAGCAGAAATCAGGCTATAATTTATAAGTAAAACAACATGTTGCCCATTGCTCTGATTTGTTCTTATTAGCAGTATTTAGGTAATTTTTTCCCCCAATAATGTTAAAGTAGGACATGTGATATTTGTGTTTAGTCAAACAGAGCATGTGTTTCAAAAGAACTCATGAAACCCTGTTTTACCTTCTTAAACAAAACTTTGCCTAAACTCTGCCATGAGATAGAGTAGCATTGTAGTCCCAGGTAACTTACAAGAAATCTAAGAATCAGAGAAGTGTGATAAAAACTTATAAGGTCATGGAGAACCTAGGACCAGCCCACCCTGAATACAAATATCTCAGTATTTAAGAAAAAAGACCGTATACTAGGGCTGCTGTCATTACCTGATTATTGTTGATTATTTCATTTATGTTTTGTCATTATTACCAAAAAAATGTATATGCTAGAATAAAAACAATTCAGAGGCTCTCTCTTTCCCTATTTTAAATGATTTAGTGGAGTAAAACACTCACAGCCCTACTGCATCCCTAGTCAAAGCCGTCTATTATACTATCACTTAAACTTTTATTAAATATCTGTTGTGCATTAGATATGGTGTTGGAAATGCTAAATAAGAAAGGAACAAATGATGAAGAATGTAGCTACAAAATCAATCTTAAACCTTTATATCTGTGATCACCAACCCCAGGCAGTGGCCTGGTACCAGTCTGCACCCTGTTAGGAACTGGGCCACCTGAACTCCACCCCTCCCACTCCCACCCATGGAAAAATTGTCTTTCATGAAAAGGGTCCCTGATGCCAAAAAGGTTGGGGATCACTGCTTTATATCATCTTCTTCAATCATATGTTCCTGTCATTCTAACTTTCTCACTCCTCTACACACCATGAGCTCAGGAATCAGACTACCTGATTTAAATCCTTGTTCCTCCATTTATTATCTATTTGGCTTTCGCAAGTTATTTGACCTGCCTCTCACTTGCAAAATTGCAGTGACAGTATTATCTACTTCATGTAGTTGTGTGAGAATTAAATGAGATAATACAAGAGCTCAAAACAATGCTGGGCCCATATAAGCACTCCATAAATACTTATTATCATCATCATTATTATTAGCAGTAGGATTATTATTACTATTACTAACTGGAATGTCATCAAGACAGACACTTCTTTCCATTAGGCACTTCATGACATCCTTCATTCTACCATCATTTGTTTTGTATCTACCACGTGCTGGTTTCTGTGCCAACCTTTGCAGTCATAAAGATCAATAAGACATACTGACTCTTGAAACCTTTCCTACATAGCTTGTACCCCTTTAACCATTTCACCTCTTTTCTCAAGAGGAGTCACCACTTCATCAGTTCCTTGTTCTTCTATCATTCTTTCTCTCCAGAGCCAGTTATGGATTAGTTTTATCATCTACTTTTGGCTCTTGTGTAGACAAGCACCGTGGATGGTGCCCTTACAGAAGTAACAGCATCTGTTTCAAAGATTTCCCACTTAACTCAAAGTACCTACCACACTCCTGCTACCCTCACCCTCGGCAAGTTTTGCCTATTTCATGGAAAAAATATTGAACAACGTGAGCTAGAAACTCTGCTCATCCTCTCCAAACAAGGAAACAATTACCATTGTCTACTCATGTTGTCACCTCTCTTCCTGTTGTGTTAGAAGAAAATTCCTTCTCATCAAACCAGTACCATCACCTGAGCCTCGCAGGTCAACCTTTTCCATCTCCTCCAAGACCTCATGGAGTCCAGGGACTTTGTTTTACGAAATGTTAATTTTTTCTCTTTTCCTTCTCATATCTTTAAACTGTCTCATATCTTTAAGTTCCATTCCCTATTTCCCCTCTCAGATTCATTCTCCCAAGTATTGCTCTAACTTGCTTCTTCAATTTACACCCAAAGTACTCAAAGGAAGTTTAAATTTGTATTACCTTTCATATTCATTCAACCCACTGCTGTCTGGCTTTCTTTATATCATACTGAATTCCCTGAAGCTATTCTTCAAATTACCAAATTCAATGGGAGGTTGTTAATTTTTAGCATTTGATACTGTTGATCACTCTTCGATTCTCATATCTTTCTGTTGGTAAAACGATGCTCATTGCTGATTTTCATTTTGTCTCTTTCACAACTGCATCTCATTTGCTTCTCTGCTCCTTAAATCCATGCTGTCTAGGTCCTTCAGCCTCTCCTTTTTGCTTTCTGGACATGTCCTAAGATGCTGCTGCTACACTGTATTTTCCACGTAATCTACCTCAA